>NC_134086.1:87452175-87752175 GCF_000715075.1 Nicotiana tabacum | reverse complement strand
ATGGTTCCACGATAACAAGGAGTTCATCAGAATGGGGGTATATCCAGTGCAAGCCACGGGGGATCAAAAGAGAACAATTCGACGGTTGGCAAATGGATTCTTCTTAAGTGGAGGAGTTTTGTATAAGAGAACACCAGACCTTGGATTATTAAGATTCATAGATACTAGACAAGCTACGGATGTCATGTCCGAAGTACATTCAGGAGTCTGCGGACCACATATGAGCGGATATGTGTTAGCGAAGAAAATTCTCCCAGCAGGCTATTATTGGCTTACCATGGAGCGAGATTGTATCAATTTTGTGCGCAAATGTCATTAGTGCCAGATATATGGAGATTTGATTCATTCTCCACTATCGGAATTGCACACAATGTCGGCACCATGGCCCTTCGTTGCTTGGGGCATGGATGTCATTGGACCAATTGAGCCAGCAGCATCCAACGGGCACAGGTTCATTCTGGTAGCCATTGATTATTTCACCAAGTGGATTGAGGCTAAAACTTTCAAATCGGTGACCAAGAAAGCAGTGGTCGATTTTGTTCACTCAAATATCATCTGTCGATTCGGAATCCCAAAGGTGATCATCAGAGATAATGGTACTAATCTTAATAGTAACTTGATGGAAGAGGTATGTCAACAGTTTAAGATTACACATCGCAATTCTACCCTATATCGTCCCAAGGTGAATGGAGCAGTCGAGGCAGCCAACAAAAACATAAAGAAGATACTTCGAAAAATGGTAGAAGGTTCGAGGCAATGACACAAAAAATTACCATTCGTGTTGTTGGGATATCGCACTACTGTTCGCACTTCGGTAGGCGCAACTCCTTATTTGTTGGTATATGGAACTGAAGTAGTGATACCTGCGGAAGTTGAGATCCCGTCCCTTCGAATTGTCGCTGAGGCTGAAATTGATGATAATGAGTGGGTAAAACCCCATTTGGAGCAGTTGAATTTGATTGATGAAAAAAGATTGGCAGCAGTGTGTCATGGCCAGTTATATCAAAAGAGAATGGCAAGAGCATACAACAAAAGGGTGCGTCCCCGAAAATTTGAAGTGGGTCAGCAAGTGTTGAAACGTATTCTTCCACATCAGGTTAAAGCAAAAGGCAAGTTCGCCCCGAGTTGGCAAGGGCCATTCATTGTGACCAGAGTATTATCCAATGGCGCTCTATGTTTAACAGATATCGAAGGAAAATGCATAGACATGGCCATCAATTCCGACGCGGTCAAGAGATATTATGTATGATTTCTTTGTTATAATTGTTGATTGTTTGTACTTGGCATTGTTTCAAAGATTGGAATGACGAAGACAATTTATTCTGCTATCTAAACACTTTACCCTTTGTTCCCCCTTTAGAGCCACATTTGTTTCTTTCATACCCCTCTTTTGGAATCAATAACAAAAGAAAAGGAAAAGAAAGAAAAAGAGAAAGGAAAAGAAGTGAAAAGAGAAAGTATAACAACAAGGAAATTCAGGTGTGAACTACGTTTGACCTGATTCCTGTTAAGGATATGTAGGCAGCCTCACGGCTCGGTCATAGTAAAATAAAATATCAAAAGGTCTCCAAGAAAGAAACTGGGGCAGAAGTTGTACTAATAAGAAATGTGATTCCAAGAGTTGTAATTTTAAACCCATGTCAAATTGTTTTGAGTCTTTGATACCCTTTCTTTCTAACCCCATCCAAAAGCCCACATTACGGTCTAAAGAAAGACCTTCCGATCAGTCTTCGAGAGATGCCGAGTTGAGCAAAAAGAGGTGATTCATATCAGGATAACACTCTGGTCCAAGCAGGAAAATTAATGAAAATGAGAAAATCTTATTGGTAAAACCCCTCATGGGCAACATGAGACGACAAAAGCTGAGAGAAAGTAAAAATGAGAGAGTCTTGTTGGTGAAAACCCTTCAGGGCACTGCAAGTCGAACAAGGTCCGTAAGTTGGCGGAAAGTAAAATTGGGTTGTGGAAATCTTGGAGAACAAAGTAAAACAATTGGAAAGGAGATTGGTTAAATAGACTGGGATGATTAATCTAAAATGCATACCATGATCATTGGTACCAGTGACTCCACTCAGATAAGTTCCTTTTTCCTATCTCCAACAGTCATCCAAATTTGGATTTTCTTCTTTATTCATAATTCTCAAAATCGTCGCATTTCATTGCTGTTAATTTTTACTCCCCTAAAGCTCTTCCAAGGTTAGCCTTGTTCCAACAAATAAGAAGGAATGTCAAAGTATACAACCAAGATTCAAAATTAGACAAAGCAAAATACGGCTAGGACAAGCTGGAGATAATATGATGAAAAATGAGACATAGGGTGTAAGCAAAAGTGGAATCGGTGGAATGGTTCAGTAATATCATGGGATATATGTGAGTTCAGACAGAAGGGTCAGAAGTGAAAACAACAGTTGGGGATCCTGCAGTTAAGGATCAATCACGAGGTCAAAACAGTCCTTTCGACCGGTTCAAGGGAGTTTGTTGAAGCAAAGCATGGCAAAGTGAAAACCCTCCCCAGCAAGAATGCCACAACTAACCACCACATTTTAAACTAACAAGATTTTCTTTGATTTGAAACAGGGGCAAAGATGGCATTTGTTTCAGGAAGCACCCTGTGAGGGAGGCAAGTACCATGCAGGTTTGATCGTATAAATTTTCAGGATCCTCCTGGAAAATGGGACTTAGTTTAAAATTTAAAACAATCATGAGTAGCAACATCTAGTATAAATGTACCCCCAAAAGAATATAAGTTGGCTTTAAAGCTTTTATTGCTGGGATAGGATTTAATTTGAAGTTTTCAGGATCCTCCTGAAAAATGAGATCTAGGTTAAACCCTAAAACAATCATAGGTAGTAAATATAGGACAAATGTGCACCAAAAGGAATATAAGTTAGCTTCAAAGTTCGCGTAAGAGTTATCAGGACCCTCCTGGATAATGGGACATAGTTTAAAACTGGTTTAGATAACAAGATTTAACAGAAGTCATGCCTTTAAAAGATATAGCTTAGATTTAAAAAATTGACGTTTAGTTAAGAGTTGTCAGGACCCTCCTGGATAATGGGACCTAGCTTTCAAATTCATATTAATATTTGGTAATATGCTTCAGTTTAACACTCACAGATGCGCCCAGCTACCAAACTGGGGCAGAAAACTTTCTTTTGTTTTGTCTATTTTTGTTGAAATCAGGCGTCCACCTGGAGAACAAGGAACAACAGTTGAAGTATCAACAATCAGGCGTCCACCTGGAGAACAAGGAACAACAGTTGGAGTATCAGCAATCATGCGTCCACCTGGAGAACAAGGAAAAGTAGTTGAAGATTCAGTAATCAGGCATCCACCTGGAGAACAAGGAACAACAATTCAAGTTCCAGCAATCAGGCGCTCACCTGGAAAACAAGGGAGTACAATTCAAGTTTCAGCTTTCAAGTTCTTATTGATATTTGGTAACATGATTTAGTTTACACTCATATATATACCCAGTTACCAAACTAGGGCAGAAATTTTCTTTGCTCTTGTCTATGTTTCAGCAATCAGGAGCCCACCTGGAGAACAAGGGAATATATTTCGAGTCTCATCAATCAGGAGCCCACCTGGAGAACAAGGGAAGAAGCAATTCAAATTTTAAATAATCAGGAGCCTGCCTAGAGAACAGAGGAAAGGAAACAATAGTCAAAGGAAGACATTTAAAGGGTCGACAATCAGGTGCCCCCCTGGAGAAGAAGGGAAAGCATTTCAAAGAATACCATTCAAGTCAGCCACAAAGGAACTTATGATGAAGATACAAGTCAACGAGGCAACATCAATCACAAGATCAAGTTTGGAAATAAATCTTTGTAAAACATAGATTATAGCTTAGTCTAGCTTCTTCATTTTTTGTCATGGTGTAATAAGGAGGTCAGTAGGCAGTATCAGCAGCAGCAACAGCAGTAACAGTAAAACCGCAGCTTCATGGTAGTCCCAGCTACCAAAACTTCCCGAACTACATTGACCTGATTTCTTTATAGCCAAGGATATGTAGAAAACCTTTGAAGCAGAGGTTCGATCAAATCTTTCAAAAAATTCTTCCCACAGAGTGTTCAAACAGGCAAAAATCGCTCGTATCCGCTCACTTTATCTTTGCACGAAAACTCTTCGTGTTTTCGGACAAAGAGGGGCAGCTGTGAGCACGTGATTTTTGCCTCATACGAATTACTCCAAAAGAATTCCCAAAATTAGGTCTTTTCTTTAATTATTTGTTATTTTTAGGAATTATTGTGCAATTTTCCTGATTGTTCGCATATGTTTGTGTGCATGTTTAATTTTATTAATGCATCAAAAATACAAAAAATATATAGCATTTGCATTTAAGATTCGATTTTTACATTTTTAGAATTAATTAATAATTAGGTGTTTTACAAAAATAAAAATTCACAAAAAATAACATTTTTTTGTATTTTGGTCGAATTGTGTGATTTTCTTTTAATTTAAGTGTTTAATTATTTGTGATAGGTGTTATTTAAAGTTAATTAATATTAAGCTAATTTAGGTCTTCTATAATTTAATTTAGGATTTTTAAGTTTAATTTTTGAAAAAAAAAAGAAGAAAAGAAAAAGAATTAATAAAAGAGAAGGAAATTAGAATTGGACCAAATTTAATTTAAATCTCAGGCCCAAATCAATTAACCCAGCCCAAAAACATGCCCCATATCCGGTCCAAACTTCCAGTCTCTGAAACCATAGAAACGACGTAGTATAGGGACAGAACCACGTCGTTTCGATTTCAATAGATCTCAACCGTCCATTCATCTACATCCAACGACCAGAACTTCGCCCCATTTCCGTACCCGCCCCTGAACCGGTTCGCCCCCATGAAACCAAAATGACCCCGTTTCATTTAATGAGCTAATCTGAGCCGTTGGATTCCAATTATCCAATGGCCCAAATTAATTAGCTAGTTTAATATACCCAAACCCCTACCCCCTCAGAAACCCCCTCATCGTCTCTCACCTACCATAGAGACACCCCTGTCTCTCACCGCCTCACACCACCGCCCTCTGCCCACCAGAAATCGCCTCACGGCGGTTCTGGTGGCCCAAACAACCCCAAGTTAACACCATAGAACCCCCTCACTCCCCTCATGCCAAATCCCCACCCCATTTTCCTCGAATCACCCCATAACTCTTCGAATCTTGGATCGTAGATCTGACCCCGAACCCTAGCCTACCCAACTAGCCCCAAATCGATACCCTAGAACCATCTCACTACCCTCTTCCCAAACCCCCACCTTATACCCTTCGAATGAGGCCAGAGCTTATCAAATTTTAGGATTAGGGTTCGAGCTTTAGGAACCTAGTCGGAATTTCGCATGCACAGATTTTCCTCCAACGTCTCTTCAGTGTTCAAGTCGATTCAATCTCCAAATGACGTTGGTCGTTTGTTCTTAGCAAAGAACAAGCGATTGACGCTATTTGGGGATCGAATCAAGGTTAGTCAAGTTCGAACCGGATTGGTAAGTTTATTCTTCCCTTTTTACTTTTTTTTTCTCTTCACTTCTTCTCTTGGTTTAAATCAGTCGAAAATCGACTAAGTTTCTGCCAAGCCAGAAATTCGTGTGTCTATTTTCGTTCATTCATTCTATTCTAGGCTTAATCACTTATTGTGTTTTGTGTGTCCGTTTACTGAATGACTTGATGATTTCCTAGTTCACAATCTCAATCTGGCTTCTGATTAAAATAAATGTGATAATTTAATCCTGCCTTAACTTATAGTTTAGAGTTGGTTTAAATTTCGCTTATTCTAGTTTCAGACTGTAATTGAGTTTTGTTTACATTTTTTTTTTACTTGAATTGGGAGTTCAATTTGTTTCTCTGGTATTTAGGTTCATTAGTTAATTTATTGTTAATAACAATCAGTTTCCTAAGGCTTGGTTGTAACTTGGTTTCGAATTCGTAGGATTTTCCTCCTTCTGTTAGGTTTCATTGATTATGTTTGTGAATTAATTCTGAAACTAAAAGCTTTGAGATTAGAAGGATAGTCTATCCTCTACATTAGCTCGTGTTTCAAGACAATTTCTGAAAATTCCATGGTTTAACATGATTTAACAACCATTTTTGAATTTCATTGAGCTTCAATCCAGCTGAAAGCCTCAGTTTCTTTTACTTTCTGTTATTGAGATTGTGATAATTCAGAACTTAAAAAATTATTTAAAAACAGAAACTTAAGGGTAATATTGGGGATTGTTTAATAAAAAGGGTATTCACCTAATTGAGAAGCTTCTCAATTGTGGTAGAGTTGGAATTACACTAACTAGTTTAAGTTGACAATTAAGAGATAAAAAGTTGAAAGTGATAATGGGAATGACACTAATTGATTAATTTAGAGAAAATAAGTTAGTAGGGATAATTAAAATAAGGGAAGGGACACTAGTAATGGGGATGCATTAATTGAATGCCTATAAAAGGACATTGAATACAGAACATTCGGGGGGAAGATTCTGAGAAGAGAGCTTAAGAAATAGGGAATTGAATACAGAGAGGAAAAGAGAGAAAATATTCTAAGAGGGATAGAGCTTAAGAAATAGAAGAGAGAACAATCTGAAAGTACTGAAATATATACATATAGGAGAGATTCTGAAATACTGGGAATGAAGAAGAACATGTTCTGAAAAATATTGAAAATACAGAGATTTTGAAAAGATAAGAGTCCAAAAAAAAATACAAAAACAACTAGGAATTCTCTATTGTTCCATTGCCTCAACTACTGTTCCATTGGGTTTTAAATCAATTTTGTGGTTTCACTTGCTGAATCCGGGGTTGTTGTTGCTGTTGGTGATTGCTATTGTTATTACTGCTGATCTTACCTCCCTTTGACTTTCATTTCCAGGTATGCGTCAATCCCTGAACAACATATGAGAGGCAAAGTTGAAGTTCTATAATCAAATTTGAGGATGAAATAATAAAATGTTGCTCGTTTAATTGATTGTTAGATTTTCCTATGGTTTCTTTCAATATGCTGCAGTTTACTCAACGTATGCAGATTTTTGCACAATTAATGTTGTAATTCATCTGTTAGATTTAGATTTGAACTTGTAGTAATGAATGGACTATTTCAAGCTTTTAATCGATATTGTTCAAAGCATGTCGAGTCTGTTTTTTGAGTTGTTAACGATACCTTAAGTATGAAATATCATTCCTTAATTTCAGATTGGTTATCTGTTCAACTGGTAGAGACCTTCCTCTGTTTTCAGTTAATTCTTAAGTTTTAATGCTGATTGGGAACTCGAGTCTTTCTAGTAGTTAATTTTCCTGGATCTGTCTAGTTAAAGGTTGGTTACTTAGTTCAAGGGTTGAGGTTTCGTGATTGTTATCATAATTGGGGAAAATATATGGCTTCGTAGCATAAATGAGCCTGTATGTCTGTTGGAATTTGGTTTGATTACTCACGAATTATCCGGTTAAAAGAGGAATCCTACATGAGTTATGTATTATTCAAATAGGAGTCAACGTTTTCTTTAAATTAATTTAAAGTCGTGTGATTGGTATAATAAGCGTTACCTTTGGTTGAGGCATTGTGATCTAAATTATAAGCATTCCGTATCGTTTGGGTCAAATGATATGATCAAAAAAGGATCCAAGCATGTTCTAGATTAATATAGTATTGGGAATTGGATTCATTTTATTTGCTTCAAAATAATCTGATACTTGCAAGTTTAGGAACTAGATGTTGGGTCTCTTTGCTCAAATGCATTGAGCTCTCGAACTTGGGCTCATTCGTAGGCCCAAATGAGATTACCTCTTTCAAATAAGACTTGGACCCTCTCCTTTCATTGGACTTTTGATTTGCTGCGCTAAATTGGGCCATCCCTCTTTAAAATAATCGCTTCATGCTAGAATTGGAAATTCATTCATGTGTGCGCATATTCTGGGCCTAGTGTAACTGTTTTCTTGCAAATTGAATAATGGATCTTTAATTTTCAGAATTTGTCGATCTTTTCCCATTAGTTGGTTGGGAGATGTACAATCTTTCATGTTAATTCTAATTGGACTAGTTTGAATGACTGTTTGTAATCTCACCTAGATTTCATGTGCTCAAAGGAAAGAGATGAATGAACTCATATTAATATGTTAAGTTACGTCCCCATTTCGGTAATTCGAGCGGCCACTGGATTTGCCTTGTACTTGACTATTTTGCATTGCCTATGGCAATTGAGAAATGAATGTTGGAAGTAGATTTGATCTAACTTTCAATGCGTGAATTAATATGTATATAATTTTCTTTAAGAGTTGAATTGTCTAATGATTTAGGCGCGATTTAATGTATTAAAGTGATTATGTACACGTTCGTGTGACATAATTACGATTCTAAAAATCAATTCGGAGTATGCGTTCGCGCAACTTCGAACCAACTTTCTCAATAATAAAATGATTGCTAATAGGCCGCTAAATTAATTTTAGTTCATATAGTTTGAGGTGTGCCATCAACAATTTAATCATACATAGCCCTCGTATTAATTTTGATATAAAAATGATAAATGTTCGTAGTTTGCTTTAGGCACGTTTAATATACTATTGTGGTTGTGGACACGTTCGCGTGACATAATTACAATTTCTAAAAACAAAATTGGAGTATGCGTTCGTGCAACTTCGGTCAAACTTTTTAAATAATAATAAAGCGTTACTAATTGGGGACACGTCCGTGTGACATGATTTTTGACGCACCAAACAAACGGGTGCACGTACGTGTGACTCGTTTCAAGATAATTTTATTAATTAAAAAGCGGTTAAAGTTTAAAATTGCACATAGGTACAAATTGTTCTAAATCAGATAATTAAGCCGGATATAATTGTTGAGTGACTGTGCTAGAACCACGGAATTCGGGAATGCCTAACACCTTCTCCCGGGTTAACAGAATTCCTTACCCGGATTTCTGGTTCGCAGACTACAATACAGAATCAATCTTTTCCTCAATTTGGGATTCGAACCGGTGACTTGGGACACCATAAATTATCCCAAGTGGCGACTCTGAATCTTTAAATAAACAAATCCCGTTTCGATTGTCCTTTAATTGGAAAAACTCCCTTATATTTATATACCTTTTATGGGGTGTAGAAAAAAGAAGGTGTGACATCGTGCCTTCAGAAAAGAGATAACCCGACTAGATATATTAATGGAGGAACCTTTCTACTCCAATCTTGGCAACTCTGGAATTGCTAAAGTAACAGTTTTGGCATGGCAATCAAGGATGGCATGATATGGGGATAACCAGTCCATGCCCAGGATGACCTCAAAGTCAATCATATTAAGTAGCAGGAGGTCCGCTCTAGTCTCGTAACCACAGAATGTGACCACACAGGACCGATAGATCCGATCCACAACCACAGAATCACCCATAGGAGTGGACACATAAACATGAGTACCCAAAGACTCACGAGGAATATTCAGGAAATGAGAAAACAAATATGATACATATGAATAGGTAGACCCTGGATCAAATAATATTGAACCATCTCCACCACAGACGAAAATAATACATGTGATCACGGCATCTGAGGCCAATGCATCTGGTCTGGCCAGAAAAGCATAGAATCTGGCTGGAGCGTCGGCTGGTTGGACTTCTCCTAACTGAACAGTAGTTGGCTGACCTCCCCTGCCTGGCCTCCACCTCTAGGACGACCCCTACCAGCCTACCCTCTGCCTCTGGGCGGTCGGACAGTCGGTGTTGTAATCATGGGCTGCTGACCCTGCTGCACTGCCTTGCACCGAAGCCTAGGGCAGAATCTCCTCATGTGAACGAGATCTCCACACTCGAAATAGGCCCTCAGTGTGGCGTTCTGCTGCCCTGATGGCCTGTAGACCCACTGGAAAAAACCTGAATAGCCAGTGGGCGGTATGAACTCTCTGGCATGGCACTAAAATAGGAGCTGGAAGAACCCTGGTGACCTGAGTACCCATTGGAAGAACCTTGGATGGCTGGTGGGTGGTAAGAACTCTTTAGTGTGGTGCTAAAATAGGGGCGCGCTGAAGGACCTCGAGGAAGTGGTGGTGCTGAATATGAAGGCCTGCTAGGTTGACCCCTCCCAAACTGACCTCTGCCCCTAGCCGGGGCGCCTCTAAACTCTCCCGAGAAATGGGCCCTCTTGTTCTTCTGCATCTACTCTCTACCTCCCTAACGGTAGCCCTCAATCCTCCGAGCAATCTCCACTACCAGATGATAAGAAGTCCCCATCTCAACCTTTTGGGCCATATTGGCCCTAATACCAGAGTGTAGGCCCGCAACAAACCTCCGCACTCTCTCTGCGTCCGTAGGAAGTATCATAAGTGCATGGCGAGGTAACTCAGAAAACCTCACCTTATAGTCGGTCACTGACATCTGACCCTGCTCAAGCTGCTCAAACTGATACTGCAACTCATCCCTCTCGTAGGGTGGAATTACCTATCCAAGAAAAGTTGTGTGAACTGGCCCCAAGACATGGGAGAAGAACTCGCTGGTCTGCCGAGAAGATAAGACTGTCATCATCTACGGGCCCTTCCCTCCAGTTGGAAAGTAGTGAAGTCAACCTCATGAGACTCCAATATCCTCATATTGTGCAGTCTGTCCCTGCACCTATTAATGAAATACTAGGCATCCTCATGACGCTCGCCTCCGAAGGCAGGAGGGTGTAGCCTAGTCCATCTGTCCAATAACTTTTGCAGATCGCCGTCCGCAGCTGGTCTAGGCTCAGGTGCCACTGTTGCAACTAGTTGGGCCCCATCTGCGGGTAGTGCACTCGGAGTCTGATACACTACAGCTCATACCCCGGAGCCTAAGCAGTAGGAGCCTATGCTCCCCCTCTCGCCTAGGATGTGGCTGGGTCTGCTGGAAATAAACCAACCTGGGTCATAAAATTCATAAACTGCAGCATACAACCTATGACCTCCTGAAAGCCCGGTGCTATCATGAAATCTGTCGGGGCAGGTTCTGCTACGGTCACCTCGCCTTGCTCCTCAATAATGGGATCCTCTATTGGATCCGCTGGTGGTGAAACCGGGGAAACTCTGGGACGTCCTCGTCCCCTACCTTGGGTTTGTGCCCTCCCCCAGCCTCTTTCTCGGCCTCTAGCAACAGGGGGAGCAGCTCCTCCTGGGTTCAGAACGTCAGTTGTACGCATTCTCACCATCTGTGAGAGAATAGAAGAAATAAACTTAGTATACCATCAACTGCACTATAGAAGATGAATAAAGAGTAGTTTCCTAACACCCTATAGCCTCTCGAAGAAAAGTACGGACGTCTCTGCACCGATCCGCAAGACTCTATTAGGCCTTCCCATCACTTGTGAGACCTACATGAACCTAGTGCTCTAATAACATATTGTCACGACCCAACTCCATGTCAGGCCGTGATGGCGTCCAGCACCGTTGCTAGACTAGCCAACATTGAACAACTTAGTGATTTCTCCTTTTTTTTATTAATCAATCCCAATATCTAACTTACCTAAATTTAAAGCATTTGATAAATAACGGGTTTTAAGGAAAGCAAAATGGAAACAACTAGAAGAAATCATAATTATAGAAATACAACCCAAAAATCAAGTCTACTAATATGTGCCAAGATCTAGTGTCACAAGTGTGTGGGCAACTAGCAGAATATACAAAAGATGACTATCCTACTATCTTAAATAGATTAGACAGATACAAGCAAAAGAGAAACTTTGGCATGCTACTGAATGGCTTAAAAGGGGGCGGCTCACCGTGAAGTCTCAGTCCAAGATCAAGTATGCGCGCCCGGCGGGTAACTAGATGCACCTGCCTCATATCCTGTACAATTAAGTACAGAGGCGTAGTATGAGTACACAAACAATAGTACCCAGTAAGTATCCAGTCTAACCTCGAAGAAGTAGTGACGAGGGTCAAATTGACACTTACAAGGACTAACAATAATATAATTAAAGTGTTATGCTAAGCATGGATATCATGAATAATACTGACAGTTTAATAACAGGAAGTGATAAGTTCTTCTTTCATAAATATAATTTCAATTTTAGTCATATCATTTAACAACTTACATTTCAAGGCATTTAAGCAGTATAAATCATAGAGAGTTCCGAATAATTGACATGCGCAAGTATGTCGAGGTCGTACGGTTCGGTCCAACAAAATATTAAACTGTGCACTACTCGAGGGTCGAACGACGCGAATCGTAGATGCATCTATTTACTACCGAGGTGCTCGGTACGATCCACAAATAATAATTTATTTTCAAGAAAGCATACATTTTCCATTTACAGTCAAGTATTTCATACAAATCCTCAAGTGAGTATAACCTTCAATAATTATCTTATCAATTTCCAGCATGATTTAAGTGATTATAATAGGAAGTAAGGACGCAAGCATTTCAAATATAGCATGATACGGGTCCTAAACTACCCGAACAGTAATATAATAGTAGCTATGTACGGACTCTCGTCACCTCATACGTACGTAGCCCCCACAGATAGGTACAAACATTTATTTAATTCACCTATGGGGTTAATTCCCTTTTACAAGGTTAGAAAGGAGACTTACCTCATCTCAAAGCCTACTTCCCAATTCAAGAACGCGCTCAACCCTCCAAATTTGACGCCAAACGAATCAAAACTAGTCAAACATTATATAAACTAATCAATCTATGCTCAAAAGTTCCTAATTCCACCATTTAAGTGATTACCCAACTTAAATTGCAAGATTCCTAAAATTCACCCCCGGCCCACATGCTTGGATTCCGGAAACTATTAAAGGAAGTTGTTACTCATAACCTTAGGAACATAAATATATGATTTCTACTAAATTCCATAACAAATTTCGTGGTTAAATCTCATTTTTATCAAAATCCTAGGTTTTTACCTAAACCCATAATTTTCACTAATTCACATGTTATAATCTACCCATAAATTATGTATCACATTGTGTAGAAGTTACTTACCTCAAAATGCTAAGTCGAAATCCCCTGTTTAAGAGCTCCCCAATCGCCCAAATTTGTAAAGAATGGGAGAAAAATGCCTAACTCCCGTATTAACTAAAGTGCACTGCCCCAGCAATTTTCGCACATGCGGACCAGGTGTCCGCTTCTGCGAAATTGGCTGGGCCGGCTAGAGCCACACCTGCGGACAGGTTCCCGCTTCTGCATAGGGAGAACCGCATCTGCGTAACCTGGCTGGCCACCCTTGGATCGCATCTGCGGGGCTTGGTTAGCACCTGTGAGCTCACACCTGCGGAAATAGGTTCGCAGGAGCCGTTACACCAGAACCGGTGTACCAACAACCCTGTTGAGTTTCAAACTCAACTCGCACATTGTCCGAATGGCACCCGGGCCCCTGAGGTCCCGAACATACCAACAAGTTTGGAATCATAAAACAGACTTGCTCGAACTCACGGAACGCCCGAAGCAACATTAAAACTAAGAATCACACCTTAAAACCAATTGAATCAAACTTAAAAATTTCAAGTTCTTCAATTTACTTTCAATGCGCCGAAACGTACTTATACTACTCGGAATGATACCAAATTTTTGCGTGCAAGTCTTAAATGACATTACGGAACTATTTCCGGTCTTAAAATCTCATTTTGACCTCGATATCACCAAACCCTGTTCCAAACCAAATTTAAAGAACTTCTTAAAAAACCTTCAAGAACCAACTTTCACTATTAGGCGCCAAAACGCTCCCGGATCATCCAAAACCCGATCCGAACATATGCTCAAGTCCGAAATCATCATAGGAAGTTGTTGGAACCTTCAAATCCCGATTCTGATATTGTTTACTCAAAATGTTAACAGAAGTCAAACTTGGCCTTTTATGTCAACCTTAAGGTACCAAGTGTTCCGATTTCAACCCAAACTCTTCTAAATCCCGAACCAACCATCCCCGCAAGTCATAAATCAGTAAAAGCAAGTACGGGAAGTCTTATTTAGGGAAACAGAGTTCTAGAAAGCAGAACGACCGATTGGGTCGTTACAAGTGTTGAGAACAAATAGTTATATTTTAAACTTAACTAATTAGTTATGTGTTGAACCATGTATTAAGTCCTAATATTTTGGGGTTTAAATTATTTAAGATTAAATAAATTCATTATAATATATCCATAAATGTGATTGATAATTTATTTACGTATGACTTCTAGATATAGTCCAATATATGAGGTGTTTGATATCAAAGATAACAAACATGAGCAGTAATGTTACCCTCTTTAAAGTTATAAAACACTTGATTGGTTGCGAGTTGTGACAATACAAAATATATAAAATTAATCTCTCAAAAAGTTATATTATCGTTTCATTTAATTTTTACAATACAGTAAATATATATACTTACTTTTACCTAATCTGCTATTTTTTTAACATGAATAAATTTTATTTTAAAATGGTCCTGAGTATGGATAAAAAAATTCTATCTTTCTTTTCAAAAATCTATTTATATTAATTATCTATCTATATCTATCTATATTATATTAAAAGCACGAAGGCCCTTAACGAAATGTCGTTCGTCTTTTTTACCCTTTTAAAATAAACTAGTATTAGTGCTCGCGCAATGCGCGGACAAATCATTTCAAATTGCGATGTATGTTGTTTGAATCATGTATAAATAACCTTAAAATATATATCTCTCAGATAAAAATTATATAACATGAGAATTTAATTATGAAGCAGGATATGAAATTATTGATCAAATCTCGTAGTAGACAACCAATCTTTTTAACATATATTTGTAGCAACCTAACCCCTTGATTTTAGTACTTGCATTTCGTTCCGTTGTCGATATTAAAGAATACTAAACATGTTATATTATGATCTGTCTTGTTCGAGCACATTAGATCATATTATTTTAACAAAATTGTTACAATTACTTTATTTTTATCAGGAAGTCAAATATGTCTTATTCATCACATTATTTTTACGTAAATTCTTTTTTTTTTGTTCTTTTCTCATAGTTATTGTATTATTTAATATTTCATATTATTATACCATCATATAATTTTTTGTTTGCTTATAATTAAATTAATGTCTTGCTTATTATCCTTTTAATCGTATGTGATAAAAATAAATTTTTTATTCTCGAAATTTGATATATTTTTATGCTTTTATCCTCTTTTTCATAATAGTTTAATCATTTAAATTTGTTAGTAATATTTTTAAATATAATTAATTATTTTATTTTATCTATATTAAAATTAATTTAAAGTATAAGTATCCTCACACTGCCTCTATTTTATTTTTAATATACATTCTCTTTCCTACTATAAATGTTAATTAGTTTTATATTAATATTTTACCTATAACCAAAATAGTGTCATATTTTGTTTTAAATTGTAACTTTTAATTAGTCCAAAATATTAACACAGAAGTTATTTGATTATCATGTTCCAAATGTATTGAGTTCTCTTATAATTAATTTTATATTAGATGCAGTTAAATTTTCATTCTTTTTTAGCTATAAGATAAAATTTAATTTTAATTTTAATTTTCATTATTAAGATTACCAATATTAGAAATTTATTTTGTATTTTTAAAAATTTATTTAATCATAGAAAAAAATTCTTAATTTTATGAACACATTATTTCTAAATATTGTAATAATATTTTTATTATCATTTTAATTCTTTACGTAATATTTTTTTAAAAAAAAAAAATTCATCTCAATCTCAAATAATTCTTATCATTTTATTTTCTAAACTGGACCACATTTTCAAAAGATTATGCTATGTATTCAAACTCAAACTAACTGCACTCAATTCAGATATTAATCATAAGTCTAAAATATTAATACATAAGTTATTTGATTATCATGTTCCAAATGTATTGAGTTCTCGTATAATTAATTTTGTATTAGATGCAGTTAAATTTTTGTTCTTTTTTATCTATAAGATAAAATTTAATTTTTAATTTTAATTATTAAGATTACCAATATTAGAAATTTATTTTGTATTTTTAAAAACTTATTTAATCATAGAAAAAGAATTCTTAATTTTTTGATCACATTATTTTTAAATATTGTAATAATATTTTTACTGTCATTTTAATTCTTTGCGTAATATTATCAAAAAGAAATCTCATCTCAAACTCAAATAATTCTTATCATTTTATTTTCTAAACTGGACCGCATTTTAGAATAATTATGATATGCATTCAAACTCAAACTAAGTGCACTTGATTCAGATATTAATCACAGAAAAATATTTTCTTAATTGTTTGAACATATTATATCTAAATGTTGTAGTAATATTTTCACTATCATTTTACTTCTTTACATAATTTTTTTTTTCTTTTTTTAATTTTAAGATACAAACTTAATTTTTGTAAAATTACCTATATTAGAAATTTATTTTATAATTTAAAATTTTATTTTTTATTATTATTTTATTTTTCATAAATCAGACTTCAATTTCGTGGTATTATTCATATTTTGAACATTCGCATCGTAGTTTTAAGAACTTTCTAATCTTAAATTCAAATAGTCTTTTCTTTTCATTTCTAAAAGTAAATTTCTAATAAGTTAACATAATTTTCCTATTTTTTAATCTAATATATAGTCTTATTATGTTTTATGTGGCTTTTCATTAACTCATAACTTTATTTAATATCATTCTCAACTGCTTTTCTTTAATAATATAAGATAAATATATAATTTTTTAATTATAAAATAAATATTCATTTTGTTTCAAAAGTATTGCTCGAAAATTTTAAATTATTTAAAATTTAATAATATTTTTAAGTATTGTATATTTACTTTATTTTATTTTCTAAACTTATGATTTATAAATGTCCTTACATTATCTCTAATTTATTTTTATTGTTCAATATGTTTTGTTTTTTATTTTACTATTAGACTTGAGTTATGTGGACTTATATTATGACTTTTCTTATCATAATATAAAAAATTTCTCATCTGAAATTTAAATAAGTTTTACACGTTTTCCTATGATAAAAATCTTAGATTTTTTATTTATTCTTTATTATTAATTTTATATTATTCAATACCTAATATTATTACATTATCATGTGAATTTTTATTAGCCTGTTTGGATTTAATATCTATTTTTACCACACCCATTCTAATATAATATAGATAAAAATTAAAATTCTTTCTCATCTCAAATTCAAATAATTTTTATCATTCTATTTTCTTAATTGGACCATATTTTCAAAAAATTATGGTATGCTTTCAAACTTAAACTAACTAAATTCAATTCAAATATTAATCATAGAAAAATATTTTCTTAATTGTTTGAACACGTTATATCTAAATGTTGTAGTAATATTTATGAATAAAATATTCATTTTCATGATTTATCAATATTAATATGAATTTATTTTTCTTGTTATTAAAATATCTTTTGGTGATTATTTAATTTTTATCTTACCTTATAATTAGTTTGCATACTTTATGTAAGATTTTATTTTGCGGCTTGAATTTATTTAGTTTTTAAACTCAATAAATCTTTAATATCTTAAGTAATTTTTAGTTTTATTTTATATTTTAACTTACTCCAAAGTATAAATAGTCATAGGTTATCTCAATTTATGTCTTTATATATATTTTTTTCTATTATAGTTTTTAATTAATTTTTCACCTCCATATTTCTAGCTAACATAGAAGAAAATCTATGAGTGTATCAATATAGATATAGATATAGATATTGATACAAATATACATATAAATTTAAATATAGAAATATAGATTAGATTTGTCTAGATCTATTTAGATTATGTATAAGATTCATTAAACTACCTCAATTAATTATGTTTCTATATATAATTTCTAATTATTAATGTTGTCCTAAAATTGTCAAGTGGCTTCATTTTAGTTTGCCACTTGGCTTAACCACAATGCATATTACTCTCCTTTTAATATAATATAGATTTTATATTGGATAAAATAGTAATTTAAATTATTTCCTAATATTTAGGATTAAATTTCTTAATTAAGCTATGTATCAAGTCCTAATATTTAGGAATTCAAATCAACTAAGATTTTACCTTATTTAAATTATTTATATAACTGTAATCATTTCATATTAAGTTCTTAATATGTAGGCAGTTGGATTTTAACATCAACTAAAATTATATTAATTAAACGCTTTAATCACCCAACATATGCACGTCAATGGTGGTAGAAAATATAGGGAACATCATGGAAACCATTTGGGCTAATTGATTTTTGTAACTTTAAAACTAATTTAAATTTAAATTACTTTATATGGATTATTCTTTATTTTAGTAACTCGACATAATCGTCATTTTCTCATGTTATAATTTAATATTTAAAATTTGGCATGAACAAAAATCTAATGAGTTACTATCACAATAAAATTAGATAATTAAGTCTTTGAATTAATAATTAGCAAAAAGATATAATCCAACTATTTTTCAAACTAGAATTAATTTTTTAGTTGACAAAAATCTTTGATATACAAATTTGTTTCCACAAGATCAAGCAAAATGGCTGTGAAAAAAATAGTGAAGGACGAATATCAATTATAATATAGTATTAAGAGTAAAATTGATTAAAATACAAACTAAAATTAATAAGAATAAAATAGTAGACATGATTATCTACTATTTGAATTAAATCTTTCCTTATTAGAATAATGTATGAACTCCAATATCTAGGTACTTAGAGTATATTGCAAAAATATCTAACTAAATTTAAATTTAGATAAACTAATATTAATTAAGATTTGAAAGGGTGGGAAGGAGTTTTCCACGTTTTAAATGCTTGGACGAAATTATAGTTATATTTAAATATTTAAAATTTGAGCTAATATGTATTTGAATCAACAAAAAAATAAATTTTTGCTTTAAGGTTGAGAACCAATGGTTAGTTCTTAAATTAATTAACTAATTAGTAATTAAAAGTATCCCATTCAGTTTTTTTTTTCTTCAAATTTATGTAAGTAAAATTATTTTCTAAGTTGACAAACTCTTAGGCTACATAAATTTATTTTCCATAGATAAAAGAAAGGCATTGGTAGTGAGATATCTCACGGCCCCAAATACCGATCGTGATGGCGCCAATCACATTACTAGGCAAACCGGACCAATTATAAACCACAACCCATTTTTTATTTTTAAATAAATCATTTGCTAACACGGTTTAATTACCAATTATCATAATAAGTGTTTAAAACAGCAAGATAGACATGTGGAAGTCAACAATACATAGAAACTACACAGTCCACACTGATCTGGTGTCACAAGTCTAGAGCCTCTAATACAAGTCAGAACAACCTACTACATAGATAGTCTAGGAATGCGGAAAAGTAATAAGATAGAAGGGAGAAATCAGGGTTGCGGACGTCATGCAGCTACCTAGAAATCCCCGGCAATTGCTGAACGACTGAAAAGCTCTCACTCGGCCTCTGGGGCACCTGGATCTGCACGCAAAGTCCAGGGAGTAATGTGAGTACTCCGACCCAGTGAGTAATAAAGATAAAGAATGATTGAAAGTAAGAAAACACGTATACACAAGGTATTCTATAATGAAGCAATTAAATAGGTAATTTGTAAGCAGTAAACCAATGAAAAGCAAAATAAAGTACTTCTACAACAAATAAACAGGTAATTGACAAACAGTTATGATAAAATAAACACATAGAAGTTCGCCCCTCGGGCACAACATCAATAATTTTCGCCCCTCGGGCTCAATCTCACATCACAATGGGTACCCGCGCTCACTGGGGGTGTGCAAACTCCAGGAGGGGTCCCTTACGACCCAAGCGCAATATCAAGCCATCTCGTGACATCAAAAATAGGCCCTCAGCCTCATATCAATCAAGCCACCTCGTGGCATATATATGCATCTCAGGCCCTCGGCCTCATATCAGTATTAGTGTATCCTCAAAACTAGGTTCTCAGCCTTACTCAGTCCAAAAATCATCACAAGCCCCTCAGGCAATAGTAAAACAGTATTTCTCAGCCCAAAATATCATTTAAGTCTCAAAACTGAGTAAAAATGGCTGAGTAGTAAAACAGTGGAAAATAACGGGACTGAGTTCAAGTAATAAGTTAAAACAGTGAGGAAATAGTAATAAACATCCCCGAAGGGTTCAAATAGTTGGCACGAATCCCAAATATGGCAATCAGCCCAAATCATGGTGATTGCAAATAAGTTTAAGTCAAATACGCGGTAAAATCATCAATCGGGATGGACCAAGTCACAATCCCCAATAGTATACAACCCCACGCTCATCATCAAGCGCGTGTCTCACCTAAATATAGCACTACAATGTGCAAATCCGGGGTTTCAAACCCTCAGAGCATCATTTACAATCATTACTCACCTCGAACCGGCTAAAACTCTAGCTCGCGATGCCTTTGCCCCTCGAATCGGCCTCCACGCGCGTCGAATCTATCCAAAATCAGAACGAATACGTCACAATATGCTAAGGGAACAAAGCCCAAGCGAAAGCAATCAACAAAGGGCACGATTCCCAAAATTACCAAAACCCGAGCCCCGAGCCCACGCCTCGAAATCGGGTAAAATTTTCATTTTCAAAATCTTCATACCCTCACGAGTCTAACCATACCAAAATTATCCAATTCCGGTACCATTTGGTCCTTCAAATCATCATTTTATATTTTTGGAAGATTCCACAAATTTTTTCCCCAAATTCCATCCCAAATCACGGATTAAATGGTAAATTCAATGATAGATTCATGTATTCTAGCCAAATCTGAGTTAGAATCACTTACCCCGATGGATTTCTTGAAAAACCTTCAAATAATCGCCAAAATCCGAGCTCTCTAGGTCAAAATATCAAATAAAACCCAAAATCTCGTATTTAAAGAGTACCCCACAAATTTTCACCTCCGCGGACCGCACAAAATCGACCGCGGTTCGCACAAAACTAGTGCGGTCCGCACAAAAACGACCGCGGCCGCACATGTTTTCCTCTGCAGTGGTAGGCTTTAGTATTTTGGTCATAACTTTAGTTACAGATGTCCAAATTGCGATATCTTTACCTTTCTGGACACTAGACACGAAGAGCTATAGCTTTAGTTTTTGAATCATCTCAAAATTCCTTGTAGATCAAAAGATATAAGCTTTCGAAGTAGGACCAGTGAAATGTTCCCCACTGCGGCCGCACTGCATTTTGTGCGGTCCGCACAGCCTTTTTCCGCGGGCGCACTTCATTTTGTGCGGTCCGCACAACACATACCGCGGCCGCACTTCTTTTTGTGCGGACCGCGCGGATGGGTTCCGAGGCCTGCAACCCTTCTGGACCTGCTACAGCTATGATTTTCGGCCTAAAATATCCCGGAACCTATTCGGAACTTCAAACCAATTGTAACAACACATCCCATGACATCGTTCAAACTTGTTCAAAACTTCGGAACGCTCACAACAACATCAATCACCAATTTAACATAGGATTCAAGCCTAAGAACTCCAAGAACTCTTAAGTTATGCTTTCGATCAAAAAGCCTATCAAATCTCGTCCGAATGACCTAAAATTTTGCACACACATCCCAAATGACACAACGAAGCTACTGTCACTCTCGGAATTCCATTCTGACCCCTATATCAAAATCTCGCCTATCAACTGGAACCGCCAAAACAACTTCGCCAATTTAAGCGTAAATCTTCTCTACAACTCCAAAACCCATTCCGATCGCGCTCCTAAGTCACAAATCACCTCACGAAGCTAACCGAATCATCGGAACTCACTTCCGAGCCTTCTAACACATAAGTCAACATCCGGTTGACCTTTTCAACTTAAGCCTTCTTAAAAGAGACTAATTGTCTCAAACTTCACCAAACTCATTCCGGACTCGATCCGCCCAACCCGATACCACAAAAATACGGATAACGAAGCATAAAGAAGCTGAAATGGGGGAAACGGAGCGGTAACTCATGAGATGACTGGCGAAATCATCACAATATCAGACAACAGAGCAAAGTTAGTAATAGATTAAAAGTCAAATTGATAAAAAATACAAACTTAAAGCAATAAGGATAAAATATTAGCAGATAAAATTTATTTTAAATGTGAGTTAATTTTTTAATTATCTTTTTGTTTCTTTTCACATTTATTTCAGCGAATGATAACTTCTTATATTTTTTTTAATATTAAGTTATTTTTGAAAAGATATTAACTCAACAATTATCCTTAGACTTTGCATCATCATTTATCAACTTTTTTGTGAGCTACAAGATACTCAAATCTCTAAGATACCAAAAGGTTCAATTATTTAATTTTTCTATTTATTTTATTTGACAAATCTTTGAATAACAATAAAAGTATTATTTGATTTATTTGTTTCAGTATTAGGCAATAGAAATGCCAATAATTTTAAAATCACAATAAGATATCTAAAAACTTTGATGGAGCCAGATTTCTTTCATTAAGTTTGCCAAATAAGATCGATATTCAACATTTTAAATAATATACCCTTCTTCTAAGTTTTATTTAATAACTCAAATACATAATGTGATTTTTAAAAATTGAGTACCCATTAATATAAATACACGCGCAAAGCGCGTACTCTAAAACTAGTACTATATTAAAAGCACGAAGGCCCTTAGCGAAATATCGTTCGCCTCTTTTAAATAGAGTTCACACTACATAAAATATTCCTTTAATTATTTTTCTAATTTATAGGTATTTAAAATCTACTATGTTTTATTTACCAAATCCTTCTTTATTTGCATTATGTACAAAATCTTAATATTTAAAACTTAAAAATCTTTCAGATTTCACCATATCAATTAAACACAAACGTAAGATAAACACATAAAATTGATCACTAACCTAAATATCTCGACTATGAAAATTACCTTACATACATATAACCAATTGACGATGGAATAATCATTAAATAAGATACTGAATACTTATGTAGGCCTACTTATATTAAATAAGAAAACATGTATAAATATTCTAGCTATATATGTCATATAGGAGTTCTAAAATAAAAATATACTCATGTACAAATTGAAAATAGGGATATGTATAGGAAAATATCAGACTTGTGTAGGGCAGAGTGTCTTACTTTATTGAGTAATTAAACTATTAAGATCAGTAATCATCTATCTATACTATATTAAAAGCATGAAGTTTCTTAACGAAATGTCGTTCGCCAATTTTTATCTTTTAAAAATTAATTTTGCGCTAGACAAAATAGTCATTTAAATCATTTTCCTAATATTTAGAATTTGAAAATTAATTGTTATATTTTATGTATTAAATCCTTCCTTATTTAAACTTGGTAGAAGATCCTAATATTTAGAACTTTAAAATCAAGTAAACTTTTACCTTATATCAATCACTTCCAAAAAAAAAAAAAAAAAAACACCAACTTAACATAGGTTTACCACGTTTTCTCCCTATCCCTTCATTAACAACAGATACATTTCTACAATGAATTAATATTTACTTATTGGAACTTAAACTAACGGCTTTTTGTGTGTCAAGTACCACAAGTAATAAATTATTGAATAATTAATTAATTGTTTTTTATATTTAACTGTTTAAATGAATTAAAATTTCACGCATTAAAATCTTTCTTATTTGACTTATGCAGAAAGTCTTATCATTTAGAATTTTAAAACTGTTAAGAGTTTACTTTATACAAATCTACGTTTATGAGTTTAAAATTAATAAAAAATTTACTTATTAAATATTTTCTTATTTAAATTATGTAAAAAGTCCAAAACCTTTAAAAATATTAAGAGTTTACTGTATGTAAATCTTACACGTAAAAATTTATACTATATTAAAAGCACGAAGGCCCTTAGTGAAATGTGTTCGTTTTTTTACCCTTTTAAAATTAGAGATCACACTAGATAAAAAAAAATCATTTAATATCTCCCTAAGATTTAGGACCTTTAAATTAACTAAAAAATTTAAGAATTTAAAATCAACCATTATACGTTGATTTAATTATCCAGCGAGAATACATCCAAGTACCATATTCTATTTATCAATGCCATATAACCATATTTTATTTACTAACGCCATATCTTTTAAAACAAGATAATTGCTTCTGTTGTCTTTTAATTTTGATACAAAGTTGGAAAGGTTCTAAGTCTGTATGAGCTAATATTATGTACTTTGGTTATAAAAAATAAATTTTATCACCATGTAAAAAAAATAGACATATAGATACCAAGGGGAGAAAAGACTCAAACCCGAGAAAAGAAAATCATAACATGTTTTAAAACTTTTAGTCTCTTTTTTATATAAAAAATAACTTAAATTTATTTCCTACCTAAAATATTTATTTTAGAATCTTGACAAATTAAATTAGATTCTATTTATTATTCTTCATAAAAATGAAAAACTGATTATACTTACTTATAATCTATATTCATAATAAATATTGTTTACTAAACCTTCCTCTAAATTAGAAAAATCAATCTTTAAATATATAATTCTCTACCATATACCACATATTTTTTATGTTGAACAAGTTTTTAAATTTATAATCTCTTTTGTTATAAAAAATAGCTTACCTTCATTTTTCTACATAAAATATTTGTGTTACAATCTTGATGATACATTAATTATGAAAAAAATACCATTAATTTAAAAGCTTCATTATTTTTTGTATTCATTATTTGATAATTAATAAATAATATTATTATTTCTTTCCAGGGTGATCTTAGGAATGCACTAGATCTTCTTTTCAAAAATTTAAGTTATTATTTAATTTCTCAAGCTTTTAATATTTTAAGAAAAATAATAACTACTTAATTAATATCATTAGACGAAGATGCAAGAAAATTTGTTTAAAGAACAACTTCCTTAATACTGACCTAATTAGGTGATTGGAGTTTTATGAAAAATTGCATTGTTTAGTAAATTAGAATTTCAAGAATTATATATCCAATAGTTAAGGTTTACAATATTTTGATGAAATAACCATTTTGACAAATTCTAAAGTAATATAATACTGTTATTGGTCTAATTGATAGTCGAAATTTATATTACTGGTATTCCAAAGAGATGTTAGACGAGATACAACAACATGACATATTTATATCTTATTTCGCAAGATATTATAATTACAAATATTATATAACTAATTCAACTAAATTCATCATCTTTGTATGTTAAGAAGATATTGTTTCAATGTATATAATAATTTATTTATTTTGTATATATTTTATACTAATTGACGCGAAACACACGTGCAACACACGTACACTAAAGCTAGTACTATATTAAAAGCACGAAGGCCCTTAGCGAAATGTCGTTCGTCTTTTTTACCCCTTTAAAATAGAGTTCGCTCTAGACAAAATAGACATTTAATTATTCCCATAATATTTACTATTTTCAAGTCAATTAAAACTTTACTTATTAAAATTTTTCTTACACAACAAATCATAATATTTAGGACATCAAAATCAATTAAGTTTACCATATAAAAATCAAACAATTAGTTTAAAATATACTTATGTTATTAATTGTAGTTTATTTATTTTTTTCTATCTATAACTTTGCCCAGTCTAACCATCTAAAAATCATGAGTACTATGAAAAACTTAAAATCGGAGTATTGAAATAATAATTGACAACTATACAAAAAAATAATGAAAAATAAATAGTATATAATTCAGTGTAGTTGGAATACAAGGTAAAATATTCTTAACTTAACTACTGGATAAAGTTATAATTTAATATTTTAAACTTTTAAATCAAGTAATTTTTAGTTATTTAATAGTAACTCTTTATTATAACTATTTACAAAATTCTAATATTTTAAATATTAAATAAATTATTTACTTATTTGAAGTGTATAATACATCTATAATATCTTTCATGTTAATTTTTTAATATCTATAATTTTGAAATCAACTAAATTTTATCTATTGAACTTTTGTATAATATTTGAAACTACACTCAATAATTATGTCGACTTCCAAACATCATTGATCCTCAATGTGTAGAATCTATTCACTAATTATAAAACAACATACAATCAATTATTATTATTTATTAATGTATGCAAACTTAAAACAATAACGATAAAATAATAGAAGAAAAAATTGATCCATATATATACATACATATATATATATAACGTTTATATTTTCACATATCAATTTTTTCAAGCCAACCTCGTCATGATAAAAGTAATTAATTTTAATTATTTGATCATTGTCAATACATAAAATAACAATGATTATCATAAGATATTCTTATAAAACTGTAAGGACTTTCATTGTGCTGGATATGAGACCAATATATATACCTTTAGAAAGTTATACATTTTATTTTACTTTTTATTATAACTCAAAACATTGTTTAATATTATTTATGTAATTTTTAAAGAAGTTATTTATTTATTGACAAGGGGAACAAGCGCAAAGCGCGCACCCTACTTTTAGCGAAATACCATTCGTATTTTTACTTTTTAAAAATAGAGTTCACACTAGACAAAATAGTCATTTGATTATTTCTTAATATTTAGGACTTTGAAAAAAACTAAAATATTTCTTATTAAATTATTCCATTTTTGAGATAAGTATGAAGTTACAATATTTAGTACTTTAAAATTATATAAACTCTTATACCATACATAAAAATTATTAAAAAGAAAGAAAAATCACCAACGACTCAAAATTAGCAACTAAATCACAAAATCTTTACCAGGTTTATTCTGCCAATCTCTCCAATCCTTCATTAATAAAAATGACATACCCTTCATATTTTCAATTCCAACAATATCAAGTAGAATATTATTAATGAGTTAATATTTACGTATAATTAATAAAAGACTAGAATTAAATCTTTGAAAAATATTTGGTTAAAGTACAAACATACTAACAAGGAAAATGTAAACTAAGATTTAACATTGTGAATATCTAATATCTTACACGCAAGACATATTTTTTAAATAATATTTATGTCAGATTTAAGAAGTTTTTATTTAACACATGAGTACACGCGCATCGCGCGTATTCTAAGACTAATTATATTTAAAAACTTATATATTTTTCTTTTATCTCGAACATAATTTTTAATATAAAAATTAGGCAGAATAGCCTCTTAGACACTTGAGCTTGTGCCACTTTATCATCCCGGTCCCTATAATCTACAAAGTGTCATCCAGACACTTTAACTTGATCAAAACTTATATTTTAAACGCCTCTGACCATTGACCAAGCACATGTGGCAACAAAATGGTTGAGCTGGACAATACGAGTGTAGACAACAAGCTTGAGTATGATATTTTGAATAAGAAATAATTAAAATAAGAAGAAAAAAAATTATAAAAATAAAAATAAAAAATAAATTAAAAAGATAAACATAAAATAAGTCAAAAAAAGAAAAAGACCCGTACACTTCTTCTTCAACAAACCCTGCACCCCTCCCTTTTTTCTCCATGTACGCTTCTTCTTCCCCATCCCCTCCCCCCAAACCACCGCTGCCTCTTCCCTTTTCGTTTTCTTTTCCCTCTATACTTCTTCTTCCCCACTCTCCCCTCCCCCTTCAGAAAAAAAAAAAAAAAAAACTGATCCCTGAAGTTCCCTTAACCATCTCTGTTTATCCATGATGTCATGAACAAGTCAAAAATATACTAAAAAGGGCAGCGGGTATCAATATACTAAAGAGGCAGCGAGTATTAATTTTCGAGCTGGACAAAAAATGGTCCATCGAACTTATTCTCCGTCATCTAACGCCTTCAGCCATGGAAATGGACCACCGAGCTTCTTCTCCCACTTTTCGATCTGGAAAAAAAATTAATTTTACCTCGTCGTTTTTTCTTTATTCATTTTAATTTTATTTCTATACTATAAAAAGGGAAGAATTGGAAGGGGAGAGGAGGCCGAACAAGAGAAAATGAGATGGGCAGGAGGAAGAACATCAGGGTAGAGAGAGAAATCAACGAGGGAGGGGGTTAGGGGATTAAAGTTTGAATTTTATTTTTATTTTTTATTTTTTATTTTAATTATTTTTAATCTACCGTGTGACATGGCATCTATACATTGTTATTTTTTGACGTGGCAACTAACGTAGAAGAGATTGCATTACACCCACTGCAGCCTCTTGTCATAAGCGTTTATTATACACGATTTGAAGGAGTGTAAGTGTTCAATTGGCAAATTATTAAGTTTGGGGACCGGCATGACAAAGTGGCACAAGTATAGGTGTCATTTAGGCTATTCTGCCTAAAATTTATATAATTCTCTTAAAACTTTATACTGATTAAGCGGAAGTATACGCGCAATGTGCATACCCTAAAAATTAATGTGTGTGTGTGTATATAATTCTTTTAAAACTTTATACTCATTAAGTGGAAGTACACGCGCAACGCCCGCGCGTACCTTAAAAACTTTTGTGTGTATGTATGTTTGTGTGTGTATATATGCGCTCAAACTAACAATATAAAATAAGAAAATAGACAATAAATAATAGGAAAAAGAGAGAACTTTCTTATTCTTCAATTATTCTCATATGTATCAACATGATTCTTAATACCTTATTTATAGATTTACATTGAGGAACACTAAAGGGTGTCGTGAATATATTAATCATTGAGATTATGGAGGAAGATTTTGGGGAAGTTATGGAGGCGTGAGAGTTACAATTATAATGACGAGAAGTAACGAGAGATTAACTACCAGATGGAGAAGAATAGTAGGAGTTACTTTTACAGGCATCCACTGCTATAATATTATATTACATAACACTTTTACCTTTGTCATTGTTTTAAGAAAATGCGTACAAGACCATCACCATTTAGTTGGCCAACCTAAGACTAAAATCTAAATGGACGTTTTGGGTCAAAAAAAATTGGCCGGCGTTTTGGGTCCAATTTTTTTTGCTTATTTAAGCGATTTTGAGTCGAAGAATGGGTTATAATTCCTCTCATCTATATGTAATACATTCAATATTAAATGCTTATTTATTTTTATTATGTGCTGAAAGAATTTTTAGGCTTTTGACTAAAAACCCAGGGGATAGATGGAATAAGTTTAAGGAGAGGTCGTCCTACGGTGAATTATCTTTTTTTTTTCAGGCAATTCTGATGCAAATAAATTTATATTGAATCCGAAAAAAGGAATTCAGGAGAAAAATATTTAAACTAGGAATGAACTTTCAAGATGTCGTATTAAACATCCGTTACAAATGAGCTACTAGAAATGAGTAAACTGTAAACTAGCTCAGAGAAATATGTAAATCCATTTTATTTATTGCTCAGGTATGTATTATGGAATGATAATAATGATTAAAATAACTCCTTTTTATAACTTAACAATAGTAGGAGTACTATTCTTTGACTTACAAGTCTATCATATTTCCTGTTTTTGTTTCTGCCTTCAAAACCAACTTAATTTGCAAGGAAATTGGGTCCCTTTAACACAAACGGGTAAAAATAGCACGGTATAGCCAGTTTTCGGACGGGTCATTCAAAAATAGTCAGCGTTTACGAAGTCAATGAAAAATAGCCAATATTTTGCTGCAACAAAGACCGGTCCAGCATAATATACTGGAGTTCGGTGAACCTGTGTATGAACTCCAGCATATTATGCTGGACCGGTATACTTTGCTGACTTCAGTATAATATACTGGAGACTGGAGCACCGGTGCTCCAAACTCCAGTATATTATACTGGACAATTATACTTGTTGGAACTCCAGTATATTATGCTGGAGTTCTAGTGTACTTATGCTGGAACTCCAGTATAATATACTGGCATATTTTCCGGGTTTTGAACAGTTTTTTTGCTCAGATTTATCTTTACATAAAAAGTGGCTAAATTTCAATTACTTTTGAAACTGAGCTATTTTTGAACGACCAGTTGTAAATCTGGCTATTTTTGAATTTCTCTCCACAAACAGCCATGTTTCACATGCATGCACAAATAGTCGTTTTTTGGACAGCTATTTAAAATATAACCAAAATTTTAAAAAGTACTCCCTCCATTCGATTTTACTTGGCACGTTTTGACTTTTCACGCCTCTTAAGAAATAATAAATTAAGTGCATAATTTACCATGATACCAATATTAATTGATGCATATTTTATTGAATTTGAGAAAATAATCTGAAATAAGTAATAAATACTGTCAGCGGCGGACCCAAGTGGTGGCTAGCGGATTCAACTAAACCCGCTTCACAAAAAAATAATACTGTGTATATGTATAAATTAGGATTAAAGTTGTGTAAATTTTGTATAAATATTTATTTGAACCCACTTGACAACTACTATTTTACGACTAAAGTTATATACTTCTAAGATTGAACCCGCTTGCATAAAATCCTGGGTCCGCCACTGGATACTTTAGGTATAACAGGAAAAAGAAATTGTCTTCTCTTGATATGCGTAAAGTGACAAATAAAAATAAAAATTTATTTTTGGTACACATATGCCAAGTAAAAGTGAACGGATTGAGTACTTAAAGTTAATCGTCTTCAATCAAACATCACACTTGGGGCCTGAAGTTTGAACTGTAAAACCCAACATTTTGCTATCATCAAGCTAAGATTCTTAAAATAAAAAATAATTAAGTTTGAACTGCTAAAGTCTAAAATGTTAAGAATCATTTTCTTATCATTCTTAAAATTAGAATCAAACAATCATCGAAGTATAGTCACACATATGAGAATACAAGTTTGAAAGTCAAAATAAATGTGAATTTTCTGTGCCAAATTTATTTTTATGTGGAGCCCAGATGATTGGATTGCGGTGTTGATTTCATTTTGCAATGTGGTCATATTTCGTCTCTAAAAAATAACTTTCCTTTCCCTTTTTTTATTTCATGTATCTTAATTAGTTCTATCATTCCTTTTAGGATAACGGAGTGTAAAAAATCTCCAAATAAACTCCTAACGTATATGGTGAATAAAATATGGAATAAAAATTAATTTTTAGTTAAAATTAGATAAAGACAACTTATGAAAGTAAACGAGTGAGGAAAAGAGCTAAACGTTAGACTATATATAAGTGATACAAAAATTTTAAGTACAAAATTGTTAACTTAATTAAACAATCCAACACGAAGCACGTCAAGTGCTTATTTAAAATTAAGGAATATTTTTGTCAAATTGAAATGTCAAGTTTAGCCTTCTCCAAATAATAATAGTGACCTCACCATTTTCAACTTTTATATTTCTTTAAGTTCGTGCCGGGAGAGTCAATGACTTCCAGCATATTATGATAGAACTCCATTATATTATATTGAACTCCAGTATATTATGCTGGAAGTTCACATATAAAAAATTCGAACTCCAGTATATTATGCTTGAATATTTTTCGGATTTTGAACAATATTTTCTTTCAGATTTATTTTTACATAAAAAGAAACTAAACTTTGATTACTTTTGACGTCGTGACTATTTTTCAATTACACTTGTAAATCTGACTATTTTTGAATTTCATCCCATTTTGCAATCAAGTTAAGATTCTTAAAATTAAAAATAATTAAACTTGAACTGCCAAGGTCTAAAATGTTAAGAATCATTTTCTTAACATCTTAAAATTAGAAATCAACAACCATCTAAGTATAGTCACACGTTTGGAAATACAATTTTGAAATTGAAAATAAATTTGAATTGTGCTAAGTTTCTGTACCAAAATTATTTTGAAAAATTGGCATCCTATAACAATGCATAAAAACAATTTAGCAATTTTTTAATCTTATATTAGGTTTGGCAAAGATAGCCCTAAATAATTGGCATTATATAGCCAACTCTTAAAAAAACTACTCTCTTTTATATTCTCTCTCAAAAAAAAATTACACGCTTATTTTGGGTTCCCTCCGCTTTCTCTCCTTGTATTTCTTCTTCTATCTCTTCTCTTTTGCTCTCATAGTTTAGCAAAAATTCTTGCAAATTATGCAAAAAAAAAAAAAAACAGTGGGATGAAAAGGTAAGGTTGATATCACATCAGAGAAAATCAAAAGCAAAAACTAAGATAGAAAAAATATATTTCAACTTTGTTTTTCTTCTCTTTTTTTTTTGTTGGTTGGATTGAATGAGAGGGTGTGATTGAAATTGGTTGAAAATACCGAAACGAGGCTATATACAAAATTTGAGCATGATTAGCAAAAACTAAGAGAGAAAAAATATATTTCAACTTTGTTTTCTTCTCTCTTCCTTTTTTGGTTGGATTGAATGAGTGGGTGTGATTGAAATTGGTTGAAAATACTTAACGAGGCTATATAAAAAATTTGAGCAACATTAGAAGTAATTTAGACTAGTTTCAGGTAAAAAAAACAGACCTAAAAATCCAATTACGATAAGTGTATATCACGTTGTATATCGTGTACATCAGTGTATATCACACACAAGTTTTTGAGGACGTCTGTGTATATCAATTTGTATATCTTGTATACAATATAATTTTTTTTATGGAGGCCCATGTATATCACATTGTATATCGTATATATAACACAAATTTTCATGGATATACACAGATACACATAATATACATGAGATATCACTGATGTACATATAGATATATACGGGTTACAATAGGGGATACACATGTGGAGTCGTCTTGAACTTGAGTTTTCAATCTGAAATGTGTTATACAAAGAAGGAAAATAAAATTTTAATAATTTTTTTTGATATACACATTATTATTATGTTATACACTGCGATATAGAAATAATATAATTTTTAATTATTGATCAAAAAGAAAAATAAATTTTTGATATAGCATGTTTAAGAAAGTTCGAAAATATAAAAATAATAAATATAATTATGGGAGTAAATAATATTTTGGTATACAAAAAAAATTAATTTTGGATATGCACAAAGAAGAAAAATAAATTTATGATATCTATTTTGGTATACACATATCTGATGTGCTATATACTGTGATATACAAATAATACAATATTTTTATTATGATATACATTGATATAAAAGCAGCTATAACTATATATATAATTTTATATATTGATATACAAAGAATAATATTATTTATATACAAAGAATGAAAATAAAATTTTAATATACATGTTGATATAGACAAAGAAGAAGAAAATATTTGTGATAGACATATTTTTATTATTGTGATATACATTTATTGGCTATTTGATGCCAATAACTATAACTAGAGTTATTTTCTGCCAATTATATGGATATGTTGTTATACCATTGCCAAAACCCCAATTATTTTTATGTGGAACCCATATGATTGGATTGTGGTGCTTTCATTTTGCAATATGGTCATATTTCGTGTCTGAAAAATAATTTTTATCTCCATTTTTCATAAAGCCTCCTAATAAGCTCCTAATGTATGGTGAATAAAATTTTTATAGAGTAAATATTAATTTTCAGTTAAAATTAGATAAAGACAACTTATGAAAGTACACGAGTGAGAGGAAAAGAACTAAACATTAGACTTATTTAAGTACTATAAATTTTTTTAACTTATTTTAACAATCCGACACGAAGCACATCATGTACTCATTTAAAATTAAGGAATATTTCTGTCAAATTGAAATGTCAAGTTTCGCCTTCTCCAAATAATAATAGTGACCTCACCATTTTCAACTTTTATATTTCTTTAAGTTCGTGGATGGGGAGAGTCAATGACTCATAGTTACGACACTTTTCTATTTCAAAGAATTATTATTACTACCACTTCTAATTAGCCGTTTGGGGACATCCAATTAAAGAAAAAAAATGGAAGAAATGCTTGTACTTTTAAACTAGCTTTTGAAACGTTTAAATACCATTATAAATTTATATCAATTCCTTTTTCCTATAGACTTATTTAAATCCCGTCTGTCAAGATATTGTTTTCAAAGATCCTATTTAAAGAAATATCAGTGCCGACACTAAACACATACACAATCGGTGTCCCACACTCCCACATGATTTCGCACCCTCATTTAGAAATTATTATTAGTATTGTTGTTTTAAATATATCAACTTTGGAGCTAATTTTACTCCAAAGCCTATTATCGTATAAGCTATTTAGTACAACATAACAACATTTTAAACTTTTCTAAATAATTATTTACTGAACTTTCTATTGTTATTAGTTGTGTGAAAAAAGATATGGGATGGAGGGGTGGGAGTAAAGGACCGAACTGTACCAAATAAAACTTGTGCCAACTGCCAATAATCATAACAAAGAAGAGAAAACTGAAAAGCCTACGAATTAAGAACCGTCCACAGGGCGGCAAAGATTCCATAAGCATTCTAGTTTTCCCACTATTTTAAAATCCAGATCACACCCTATTAATCTACTTTAATAGTCATTATTAGTCAATTTTATACACACACAAAAAAAAAAAATAGTTTATGAATAAGAAAAGTAGTAATTTCAATTCTTTAACAAAATCTTGCACTTTCACCACTAATAAAGAAAGAGAGAAGGAAGAAAGCTTGGCTGGAAAGGCTAAGAAGGGGACCCACCATGCCAACCTTTTATTCCCATGAATTGGACACTTGAGAAAAGTTTCAACTCCAAAAGGGCTCACAAATTTCCATCCCCACCGCCCTAAATGAAAGGAAATAGATTTCTCATTCATATTCTTTAGCCTCCCCCATATGACTAGTCAGTCCAAAAGATTGGTGGGAAGGATTGTGAACAACTTGAACAAGGCAAAATGTAAGGGACCCCTCACCCATTTGAGTTTTCCTTTACGTTCTGGTCGGGTCACGTAAAAGATAACTACGAGTAATTACTCATAAAAAGTGAAATTAGTAGCCTAAAGCAAGACAAGTGTTACAACATGTTAAAAATTTTACAATGTCAAATTATGTAAGTTAAATCCAGTTAGTTTCCAGGTGATCCACTGGCAGCTAGCTATTTTTCTAACTTCTGTACATCTCTTTTCTACAACTACAATCCCCATGGTGGTCCTTTTTGCCTCAGTATGACTCATGACTGGCATTTCAAGAATTCCCCATTTCAACTCCTTTTCCTATTCTTAAAAGCTAAAATCACTGCAAAATTTTTGGATGCCAGTGACGTAAAGCTGAAACTTCAGGAAAATCTTGAAATCAATAGTAGATCAAAATGGGAGAAGAAAATCAGAGTGCGGCCAGTCTTGAGGAAATACAAATACAATGTCATGTAACATTGTCATGAATTTGTGTAACTCTGTGAAAGTCCACAATTTGAGCACAACATAAATTCTTAAAATATTAGTAAGAATTCTGGGAGAATCTTAAAAGTCTTTAACATAGTAATACCTGCCTGCATCCTGGTGTTGAATTTGATAGAAACCCCAGGTGGCGAAAAAGTTAACCTGAAAAAAAAGAAGGGAAGAGAACAGGTGAAAGTAGCTCAGTAAAGATGGGGGTAGCAAAGGCAGTAAGTGGGGCATTTCTGTAGCGAATTTAGATCTAATCATCTTTAACCCCCATTGATTTAAGAGAAAGTAAAGCCAACAATTATGCAAAAAGACACCACCTTCACTCACATATTAACTATACATTAATCAGACCTGGTCCAACCCACAACTCTTTGGTAATGCACAGCATCATGACAAACACCCTGGCTTTTCAGTGCATAGCACAAGTTATAGATAGAGAATAAAATCTTTAAATAAAAACTATGATCTATTTTATTAAGGTATCAATTTGAAAATGATTTTGCCTGTAAATTTAAGCAATGTATTTGTACAAATAGCCAACCCAAAAGTAGCAGAAGTTTCTGTATTTCAAAGCTGTACAGGTGCCAAGTCAGCATCCTATGTGGACTTGGTAGAATAAAAGCTGACATGATGTGGGGAAGGGGTGGTGGTGAGGGGTGACTGCTCTGCCTTTTGCTTTTGAGTTACCACCATCTTCATTACCTCTGCTTTTAGCCTGCCTTTGAAACATTCTTTTTCAACATTCTTTTTTTTTTTTTTTACTTTTCTGTTTCTACATTCATCCATTCATCCATTCATCATTTCCTTAAGAACACCACATTCTCTCTGAAATTCATTTCTCTTCCCTTCGTCCTTTTCCCCTCAATATATCAATTCATCAGTCTCTTATAACAATTCTCTGTTGAGTTCCATGATCAGATAGTCTAAAGTACTTCCATGGTGAGACTTCTCTATGATCAATATCTCATGTTCTTCTGTTTCAATTGATGAAGGAAATATTGAATTTTATCTTTTGTGATTCAGGGAACTCCTGTAAACATCATAGTTGGATCCCAAGTGTGGATTGAGGATCCTGATGATGCTTGGATTGATGGAGAAGTTACAGAAATTAAGGGCTCAAATGCTACAGTAGTCACAACTAATGGGAGGAAGGTAAGCAGTCATACTCTAATCAATAAAGTCAGAACCTCACAGAAATCTGATATTGGTAGCATCTTTCAGAGAATATATTATGATTGCAAAAGATGCTGTCTGAACAATATTACAGTGTCAAATCAAAGTCGTAATGCATATTATATGAAAATTAGGAGCTTATTAGCTTTTATAAGCTTATTGAAACACAGTCTAGGACAGAAGTTCCCAAGCAAATGGGATCGGTCATGGAACAAATAGGACGATAATAGTTAAATATAATCAATCAGATATAAAACATCAATATACCTGTAGGACAGTTTGTGCAGCTTTTCCTTTTGCCTTACATTGAACTATTATTGATTTTCATGATAGGTATCCTCTACCATGAACATTTACGAATGTGCTCTGTTGATATTTTTAGGATGCAATAAACATAATTTCTACAAACTAATGTTCTTAACATGTGAACAGCCAACATTTATTTATATTAAGCCATAACACTACTTTCTGCTCCAGACAGTTGCTCCTATTTCTAGCATATACCCAAAGGACACCGAAGCACCACCAGCAGGGGTTGATGACATGACCAAGTTAGCTTACCTACATGAGCCTGGGGTTCTAAATAACCTTGCTTGTCGGTATGCTCTAAATGAGATATATGTAAGTCATACTTTTTCATTCAATCGTGAACTTCACAGGAGTAGCTGCAGAAAGCAAGTCTTATCGATGTAAAAAACATCCCAAATTTGCAGACTTACACAGGGAATATCCTAATTGCGGTGAATCCATTTCGGAGACTTCCACATCTGTATGATATCCATATGATGCAGCAGTACAAGGGAGCCCCATTTGGAGAGCTAAGTCCGCATCTTTTTGCTGTGGCAGATGCCTGTTATAGGTATATCAGTTCAACTGAAATTATTAGGTTATACCACACATTAAATGAATGACTTGCCAAATTTAACAAGTTTAAACTGCACATATCAGGGCATTGATAAATGAACATGGGAGCCAATCTATCTTGGTCAGTGGAGAGAGTGGAGCTGGCAAAACTGAGACAACGAAAATGTTAATGAGGTATCTCGCATTCATGGGCGGGCGTTCTGGAACTGAAGGAAGAACAGTCGAGCAACAAGTTTTGGAGGTGGGCACTAATTACTATTTGCTGCTTATTATACTTGAATGGTCTACTACTAGAGTTCAATGCAAATTCATAATTCTGCTTTTCCAGTCCAACCCAGTTTTAGAAGCATTTGGAAATGCAAAGACCGTGAAGAACAACAATTCCAGGTAAACCAAAAAATGAAATCAAAGGTTTATCACTATTATTTTTTGGTTTTCTTTTCATATTTTTCCCTTACAAGAAATTGACATGACTGAGTCGTCGTACCAGTCGTTTTGGTAAATTTGTTGAAATTCAATTTGATAAGCATGGGAAGATCTCTGGGGCTGCAGTTAGGACATATCTTCTTGAAAGGTCACGTGTTTGCCAAGTCTCAGACCCAGAGAGAAACTACCATTGTTTTTACATGCTTTGTGCTGCACCACCAGAGGTGAGTTCCATGGGACAGCCCATTTGCAAATTCTTCACAAATGATATTGAGCTGCCACCTAGATGATCTACGGAATCTTTTACAGGATGTGAAAAGATACAAACTTGGAGATCCAAGATCATTTCATTATCTAAACCAAACTAACTGTTACGAAGTTGCAAATGTTGACGATGCAAGAGAGTATCTTGAAACGAGAAATGCTATGGATGTTGTTGGAATAGGTCCGGAGGAACAGGTGTGTGCCCAGAACACAGAAGCAATTGGAAAAATCATATTATGCACCTAGAATATATTTTAAAAGATTACTCATCATTTCTGTAGGAAGCTATATTCCGTGTTGTAGCTGCAATACTCCATCTTGGAAACATCAACTTTGTGAAAGGAAAGGAGTTTGATTCCTCCAAACTGAAAGATGACAAGTCACTTTTTCATCTGAAGACAGCTGCAGAGCTATTCATGTAAGAACTAGGAGGAATATACATAAGATTTACCTCAACTCAGAACTCAAGGCACTTATACTTTCGATTATACACGTGCACAGGTGTGACGAAAAGGCACTAGAAGACTCACTATGTAAACGTGTCATTGTAACTCCTGATGGAAACATCACAAAACTATTGGATCCAGCAGCTGCAACCACAAGCAGGGATGCCCTGGCAAAGACTGTATACTCCAGATTGTTCGACTGGTAAGCAAATATATAGAATGTGGATCCCAGATTAAGCCTCTCCCTGGCTGCAAAACTGTCTCGTGAGAGGGGAATCTTAATACTTACAAAGCAAAAGATTACTTTCTCGACTGAAAATGATTGGAGACTTACAGCATTAACAGCTAGGAAGAGCAAAATTTACAAGTGCATTGCGAAAAGAAAAAAAAAAAAAGAATTACTGGTAATATGATAGTATCATTTGCTGCACTGGACTGTGACTCATATATGTTGCAACTTCTTCTTAATGAAGCTCTAAATGATCATAGGATGCCACAAAAGATACATAATTATACCAAAATACTCAAATTCTAAATTCTTTCAATATAATTCTGATTATAAACTGGAGTAATAAATAACTGGGGTTTCTCATAAAGAACAGAAGAGATTCAAAGAGTAGAAGAGTGATCAAACAGGACTTAAAGATCATGGAGAATTTTCTAGCTGAAATTTTTTATTGAGATTGAAGATGTTATATATATTTCAAGCCTGGTTTCCGATTTTAGTTTCACATTTTGAAACCAGACAAATGTAGTGCTTTGAATCCTGTTGACATGCAGATATTCAATCTCTAGACAAATGATGGCTGCTTGCTACAGAGAGTCAGAATCATATTAGTCTAAAAAGAACATATTCGAGTTGATTAGCATTATCCAGCATAAGACTAGATTCAACTACCAAAAGATAACATTCAAAATAAAATCCTTTTGACAGCTTCTATGTGGCAGGCTTGTGGACAAGATAAACAGTTCAATTGGGCAAGATCCTGATGCAAAAAGCATAATTGGCGTCCTTGATATATATGGCTTTGAGAGCTTCAAAATCAACAGGTTTGGATAATTGTTTTTGCGAATTTTGAGTATATAAAATCATTACCTCAAAATTAACAGCCCGTTACATGCTTTACCTCAGTTTTGAGCAATTCTGCATCAACCTAACAAATGAGAAGTTGCAGCAGCACTTTAACCAGGTAAAGCATGAGAACCTTTATTCACTCTTCAGTGCCTTAATTTTTCAGTCCCACTCAGAAAAGTGGAATATTAAATAGAAACACTGTTTTTACAGCACGTATTCAAGATGGAACAAGATGATTACACGACAGAAGAAATCAACTGGAGTTATGTGGAGTTTGTAGATAACCAAGATGTTTTAGATCTTATTGAGAAGGTACCCTCATTCTGACAACATACATTTTTGTCACTTTATTTTAATTCAACAAGCAAAACTTTCGATGATTTTGCATCATATGTGCAGAAACCTGGAGGCATTATTGCTCTTCTTGATGAAGCTTGGTAAGCAAACTTCCTCTTTTCAACGGCATAACTACCTGTGGAAGTATAATTTGCTAAACACAGTAATTAAATTCTCAAAACACAGTGTATAACGTCTTTTCCTGAATTATGAATAATGACTAAAGGAGAAGATATAACTCAATTTATTTCTTGCACAGTATGTTCCCAAAATCAACTCATGAGACATTTGCCCAAAAGATGTACCAGACATACAAAGCCCATAAACGGTTTAGCAAGCCAAAACTTGCTCGTACTGCATTTACAATCAATCATTACGCTGGTGATGTATGTAAAACTTGATACTTCGTCATTCAATTGTCAGTCAAAGAAATCTTGGTCATCTTAATTCTTGGATCAAACAGGTTACTTACCAAGCAGATCACTTCCTTGACAAAAACAAGGACTATGTGATAGCAGAATTTCAAGCTCTTCTGATGGACTCTAAGTGCTCTTTCGTTGCAAACCTCTTCCCTCCATTGCCTGAAGAATCATCCAAGCAGTCCAAGTTCTCTTCCATTGGCACGCGGTTTAAGGTAAGCCTATCAACAGGACAGAAATAAGTATATTTATTTAAGAAAATCCTATGAACCTGATTTATTTTCAAACCAAACTTCAATGTACAGCAACAATTGCAATCTTTAATGGAGACCTTGAGCACTACAGAGCCACACTACATCAGATGTGTAAAGCCCAATACAGTTCTAAAGCCAGGAATATTTGAGAACATGAATGTATTAAACCAATTAAGATGTGGGGTAAGTTAAACTCTTCCATATCCTTTTTGGTGCTTTCATTTTCTACTCTTAATCAGAAAATATGTGATTCTTCATAGTTCTCTCCCTCCCTCTCTTTCTCACAAACCTTTTGTGAAACTTTTGCAGGGTGTTTTAGAAGCGATCAGGATAAGTTGTGCAGGATATCCAACAAAAAGAACATTCGATGAGTTCCTTGACCGCTTTGGAATGTTAGCTCCAGATGTTCTTGACGGGTATATATCACAATATGTTGCAACATAATCTTAAATCCTTTTCAGGAAGAAAGCAATACTGAAAGTTGAGGCAGGGAGCAGTGATGAGCAAAATGCAAAATGAGCTAACGTTTCATGGGAAATATATTATACACTAGTAGTAGCCAATACCATATCTGCATCAAACATACTTCTTTAGACTCATAAGACTTTATTGTATGGCCATGAATAGCATCAACATACTGATAAATCACAAGCTAATCCCTTTTTGTTGAAGCAGATGTGATGAGAAGTCAGCATGCATTGCAATTTGTGATAGGATGGGCTTAAAGGGTTATCAGGTACTAAATCTAGACTACTGCCATACTTCTTATCCAGAGAGAGAGAGAGAGAGAGAGAGAGAGAGAGAGAGAGAGAGAGAGAGAGAGAGAACTAGACTATTGCTGCGCAACTGGACATAAAATTGCATCTTTCCATGGATTTTGTTCATGACAAAGAGTCTTCTTTGTATTTTATTCAGATTGGGAAAACCAAAGTTTTTCTCAGAGCCGGGCAGATGGCTGAATTAGATGCCAGAAGAACTGAAGTTCTAGCTCATGCTGCAAAGCGCATTCAGAGGCAAATTCGAACACATCTTACGCGGAAGGAGTTCATAGCCCTAAGGAGAGCTACAATTCATTTCCAGAAACTTTGGAGAGGTAACTTGTACCCCATTGATACAACAATGACTGCCGATTTATGGATCAAATTAATTGATTCAGCATAATATGTGAACATCAAGATTGGCAATGTTTAGCTTTTTGCATACATGCTGATTTGACATATTCTAGTTTTTGGCCATTCTGAATTTTTCCTAAAGTAGGTTTCCAACTACTTTTCTTAACATTGATCTTACAAACATGTTAATCTACACAATGCTACATTAGTTTTCCCTTTTTTATATGGTGTTCTGGTTGGGACTTTGAGAAAATTTCTCTGTTCTATCTACTCAGCAAAACTTGCCAGAGTGCTGTATGAACAAATGAAAAGGGAAGCTGCTTCAATCCGCATACAGAAACACGTGCGTTCTCATTCAGCAAGAAAATCTTACACGGAATTACAGGCAGCAGCTTTAGTCATTCAAACAGGGATGAGAGCAATGGCAGCACGAAATGAATATAGGCAGAGGAGGAGAAATAAAGCAGCTAAAATAGTTCAGGTAATTAGATTGCACCACAAAAGTGAATTTGGATCCTAAATTCAGTCAGCTGACAAAACTTTATTTCAAGTTCAAGGTAAACAGAATAATAAAAACCACATTTAAAGAGGGTCTAAGTCTATTTTGTGCTGTCAGTATTTGCTTCCTGAAATTAACCTTCTGCAAAAAAAAAAAAAGTGTGCATAATATGACGAAATCAGAAGTTAAGACCAACCTTATAACCTTGGATTCGACAGTAAGACTGATTATGAACAGATAATATCACCTTATTTTCTTACTTTTGTCTTTTTTGCAGACTCAGTGGAGAGGATTCCATGCCTTTTCAACTTATAAACAGAAGAAGAAAGCAAGTCTTTCACTTCAGTGTCTCTGGAGAGGTAGGTTAGCGAGGAAGGAGCTTCGGAAATTGAGGATGGTGAGTGTTTCTTGTTTAGTGAAAGGATTGACATTACCTTATTCAAATACATTTAAGTGTCAGTAGCTCTGCTATTTGTTAACTGGCATTGAAAACCTTGTCCACGTGCAGGCTGCTAGAGATACAGGAGCACTTAAAGAAGCGAAGGACAAACTGGAAAAGCGTGTTGAGGAGTTAACATGGAGATTAGACTTTGAAAAACACTTGAGGGTATGTACATTCAATTTGCTTTGCTCTAAAAGGAAACAGCATAACAGCCTAAAGTACTCCAAGTGGAGTTCTTTAGAGCAACATAATGAAGGCTCAAGGAAACATCATTATTGTTTCAGTCATCCAGAATATCGTACATGAATCCCTAAAATGAACATTTTGGCTTGCACTAACACTTAGGAATGTGAGAATTTTCACTTGTGAAGAAATGTAAATTTATGGCAATTAGATTTTTCTTATGCTATCGGTAAACAGTGAATTCTTTTACGTCATAATAATGGTAAGAATGAAAACATTGTGTTTCACCAGATTGATCTCGAAGAAGCAAAGGGGCAAGAAATTTCAAAATTGCAAAAAGCCTTACAAGAAATGCAAACACAACTAGACGAAGCCCATGATGCAATCATTCATGAGAAAGAAGCAGCAAAGATAGCCATTGAACAAGCTCCTCCAGTTATCAAGGAAGTACCAGTGATTGACAACACCAAAGTGGAGAAGCTGACAGAGGAAAACAACAAACTCGAGGTAAAATCAGGAAACAAAATTCTGTGCATTTACAGTAATTGATACGGCATTGGGCCTTCAGTGTTTCAAAAATCTTTGGAGTTTGTTTACGAAATAAGAATTCAAGTGTGATAATAAAACATGTAGAAACTTAGTGAATAACCACCTCCCCATAGAAAGGGGGTTTGTTACAAAGAAAAGTTTCATTATGATATTTCAGATAATTGAACATAAAAGGAAAATCCTGAAATCAATGTAGTCAATAAAAAGAGAAGGGATAAATAAATTTGTTTGAGGTATGAAGATTATCTAGACATAAAAAAGTAACACCAAAGTTTCATTATTAAGACAGGAAATATACTCACAGCAATGTCTGCAGCAGAATACATGACACATCATAAATTAGCATGTTCCTAACATCATCACATGTGATGCAATTTACCTGTCATATATTCAGGAAGAAATCAGAGAGCTCAAGAAGAGAGTAGAGGACTTCGAACAGAGCTACAATGAAGTTGAAAAAGAATGTCAGGCCAGACGTAGAGAGGCAGAAGAAACCCAGCTAAGAGTTTCAGAGCTCCAAGAGTCCATTGATAGGTATATCCTCTATTTTCTTTGTGTAGAATATTAAAGTGGCTGAAGCTTGAAATTCAGTACAAGTAGCATCAGTATGAAACTTATTGTCTTACTTTGTCTTCTTAATGTTTATTTTCAGATTACAACTGAACTTATCCAACCTTGAATCTGAGAATCAGGTTCTCCGCCAGCAGGCTTTAGTAGCATCAACAAATGAAGCCCTCTCTGAGGAAATGGACATGTAAGGATGCATATCCAGGAGTAGACTAAGCAAGCTAAAAAGTCGCCAACTGGCATCAAGTAAAGCTAGAGAAGATAGTTTCTGTCCTTATAGTTTAAAGACAGTTTTATAAGCTCACATTTACATTAATAGCTCAATGAAACAGGTACAAATTACATGATCAAAACTTTAACTTAAGCATAAATACATGGACATAAATCCAGAGCCGACCAACTTATGTAGTTTCTGTGAGTTTTAGAAGAAATAATTGCTTCGAGAATACCTATCTGTACTTATTTCCACTAGAATGGAACAATAGCCTATGAAAGCTTTCGGTTTGTGTTAAGCTCGCAGATATAATAACATTTTATTATGTGAAAATCAAATGGAATTGGTTTTTCATCTTAATCAGACTCAAGAACAAGATCAAAAACTTGGAGTCAGAAAATGAGCTTCTCCGCACTCAAAGGGTAGCTGTGGAGCAAATAGTAAGTTCTGATCGGGAACCTAAAGGGCTTGAGGTAAGCTAACACTTCCTTCATCTTTTTCATTGTAAGCATCGTTTTTGTAGAACTAATATGCCACTCAGTTACTCACTCCTGACTGAATTATTGCAGACCGTTGATAACACATATCCAGCTGATAATGGACATCAAACGGTGGAAGTGCATGAAGAAATAAAAATGGAACAACAAATATCCAAGGTATATAAGCTTCTCACTAATAATTGTTATGCACTAAGGACCACAACAATTAGCAAATTGCTAAATGATATCTAAATTCTTTCTGCAGGATTCTTCCCCTCCCATCTCTTTAACTAAGCAAAGATCCTTAACAGATAGGCAGCAGGCAAGTAGTAGAAACTTGAACTTTACAAGTGGATCTGATAGATAATGTTCTGATGGTTTCGTAGTCATTGCTGCTTACTTCTGTTGTCATTCTTCACTAATCAGGAAAACCATGATATACTGATAAAATGCCTCGCGGAAGACAAGCAATTTGACAAGGGAAGACCAGTAGCTGCATGCACCCTATACAAAGCACTTCTGCAGTGGAGATCCTTTGAAGCAGAAAAAACAAATATATTTGATAGGATTATTCATACCATCCGATCATCTATAGAGGTGAAATTGCACTATGATCCATTGTTGACTAGGAATGGTCCTAATGAATGATTGAACCTAAAGCTACTTAGACAACCATTTGACAATAATTTATTGACATTTCATTGTAGGATCAGGATAACACTGGTGATCTAGCCTACTGGCTGTCAACATCTTCAACTCTATTGTTCCTTTTGCAAACCACAATTAAAGCTGGTAATGTGCCTACTAGGTCCCCATATCGTAATCGCAGCTCACCTACCACATTGTTTGGCAGAATGGCACAGGTAAACATTCATAATATAAGCTTTCAATCATGTATGAACATGTTTACATTGACATATCAAGGGCAACAGCAGGGTTTTCGCTCAACTTCATTAAGCATGGCAATTTCCAGTGGATACAGCGGAATTGAGGGAAGCCCAAATGTCCGTACAAGGATTGAAGCTAAATACCCAGCCTTATTGTTTAAGCAACACCTAACTGCATGCGTTGAGAAAATTTATGGAATGATCCGTGACAACTTAAAGAAAGAAATAAGTCCATTCCTTAACCAGTGCATACATGTAAGCACCACTTTTCGTGCTGTAATCCCTTGTCTATACTTTTGCAGCAGCTCAAGCTAACTTATAAAATAAATTGACAGGCACCAAGATCTGCAAGGGTAAGACCTTTAAAAGGGTCATCTAGAAGTATACACTCCAACATCATCGCGAAACAACAGGCATCCATCATACACTGGCAAAACATTGTGAATAGCCTAGACAGTACATTGACAATACTCTCAGAAAATAATGTAAGTGAAGTAACATCTTGTTATCAGCTTTCCTTAATTTTATGTCTGGAGATATCTCCAGTTTTCATAAGTGGGATCTGTGTTTTCAGGTCCCTTCCACAATTACAAGGAAAATATTCAGTCAGGTGTTCTCATACATAAATGTCCAGCTTTTCAACAGGTATTTTAACAACTTTGTTTCACTTCAGAAGTAACCTAAATGTCCTCAGTCCTAATGTCAGAAATATGAAAACTTTTCAGCTTGTTGCTTCGCCGTGAGTGCTGCTCATTTAGCAATGGGGAATATCTGAAGGCAGGTCTGCAAGAACTGGAAAGTTGGTGTTCCAAAGCAACAGAGCAGGTAAAAAAGTTGTTCACAGTGGTAATCTGGTGTTCGAAAACAAGAAATAATGTTTTAATTCGTTCTCATGAAACAGTATGTTGGATCTTCATGGGATGAACTTCAACACATAAGGCAAGCTGTAGGATTTCTGGTATGCTATTGTCCACATCATCATTCTGTAAGCAGATTACCTCATAGCTGAGTACTTATATTATCATGCCCCAACCTCACAGGTGTTGCATCAAAAATCTCAAAAGGCATTGGATGAGATCACGAGTGACCTCTGCCCGGTAATTAAGCTCTGTGCTAAAAACAATCTAATTCCCCCAACGTCCCTCAAAACTATTCTTTTCGTTTGACTTTTCAAAACAGAAAAAGAACTCTCTTTTCATTTCAAACTAAGAGGCCAAATGACAATGATGTTAGCAGTTAGTCACAGAGGATTATAGATATCATTTTTGTAATAAATGAATTCTAGCTATGATTAGAACTCAGAACCGAGAACTGAAATTTATATCCTGTTGCTTTTTTCCCCTCTTTTCTCTAAGATGTTGAGCATTGCACAAATATATCGGATTGGAACTATGTTCTGGGACGACAAATACGGAACTCATGGTTTATCTCCAGAGGTAAGCACTCTTGTTCAGTGTGTTATTAGAGGTACTCTATCCTTCCATTAGAGTTGGTAAATTTATTCAAGGTTCTCCCAGTTTGACGCCGATGGTCCGCAAATAGCTGGTCATGCAACACAAGCATATATTATCATGTAAAAGTAAAAACAAAGAATTATTGCGTGCATTGGGCTTCTTCTCTTATTATATGAAAACAATCTATCAGTAAAGAGCTAAAAGACAAGATGTTCCCAAATAGAAAAAGATAGAAAAAACAAACACCAAATAAAAACAGCCCACCAATCTTCTTAATTTGTGTCTAAGCTCTGGTGGGAAGAAGTCCTACCTGCTTCAACAGAGAAGCCAAGTGTGCTATGCAGTTTCATACATACACCAAAACTTTTTACTAAAGCACTCATGTTATTCTCATGTCAAAGAGTGAAACAGCTTACCCTCCTTTATGTTCCAGAACAACTTTAGTGTAAAAGAAACACCCAAAGGTCGTGGACAGCACAGGATTCTCTCAGTGTTGCAAAAGATTTCCATCATAGCTCCCTTAGCGAGAAAATCATATAGATAGCTTCTTTACGGCTTTACCCTTAAAAACTTGACAATGACAACGAAAGAAACTGATGTCGAAATTAATTTTCTTCTTAACCATTTCTTTTCCTCTTCTAAGTAAATAGTCTTATTGATTCTGTAAACAAAATGATTTTAAAAAGCACACAAAAGCAACTCTGAACCTACACTGAGTAGGCCTTGGATGGATATTTGTGAAAGAACTGTTTCTTTGTTCAGCAGATCTAGTTATGTATAGTTTGAACAATTAGCATAGACACTGCTGACACTTCTGGAATTTCAGGCCATTAGCAGGATGAGAGCACTAACATTGGAAGACTCAACCAGCATTCCAAATAATACATTCTTGCTTGATGTGGATTCAAGGTAATTAACTTTAAACATACAAAATAAATTGACTTTCATTCTTCAACTAACTCATCTTCCAAATTACAGCATACCATTCTCTATAGAAGAAATATCACGATCCTTTCACATTATCAACCTGTCTGATGTCGAACCACCTCCCCTCCTTCGTCAAAGATCAGATTTTCAGTTCCTGCTGCAAGCAACGGAAAAAGAGTTTTGAACAATTTCTTTTTGATTTACACAGAAAGAAGGATAGTTATAGGACTTGATTGATTGAATTCTTTCTTTTGTTTATTGGTTAGATAGAGAGTGATGAGTGTTCAAAATGTAAATCTTTTTGGTTTCATGTTTCATATTCATTTTCCTCATTCAAGCGATGATTCTACAAAATATTGCATTGCAAGAGATTTGTTGTATTATATGTTGAAAGAGTGTAGTAAACAAAAACACATATTAAAGGTTTCAATAGAAAGAAAGAGGTTTTTCTCTCTGATTCCTTATTATGTTCACGATCGTTATACACTGTTTCATTTCCTACTAACAGCATAACAAACGAAAATCTCATCTTATACAGATTGCCCAGAAATGAATAATTTCAGTTGCGGATTTGAACTAATGGCACATAACGAACAAAACTATTCTAATTAATCAAACAAGTTGCTCTGTCATGCATGATTTATTGGAAACATTCATCACAGGTATAAAAGCATTAATTCATAATAAAAAATTTCCTAGATTCATGTCCACCTAACAGAATCTACCAAGGGTTATTGTAGTTTATTTCTATAACTCATGTAACAACCTGCAATAAAAGGGTAAAAACTATAAGTTGCTAAAAATGTTCCAGCATTTTGGCAATACTGCAGGTACATGCACATATAGTAGCGCTTAATGCAGGAGACGAAGAATTAGATTCCTGCTAGCTGCAACTTGTTGGAGCCATTCCACGGTGTAAGCCGGGCTAAAATTGAGTAACCAATAGATATGCCTGTTAGGTTCGGTTCTTCTTAGTTGGGTACTTGGGTTGGGCGGGCTACGCTAAGCTTACTAGCCCTACAGTGAAAGGGTTATGGATTACCAACAGTACACGCACAGACACACATAAAAAGCAATGGAAATGAAGTAAATTTAGGCGTTTGAAACATTTAAATCAGCTTTCGACAAGCTATGCAGAATGCGTTTTATGTATCAGAAGAAAGTTACCATTAAAACTTGTTGCTGCCAGTAATGGATTCCAGAGGAAATTGTTGAAGCCACTGGATCATCCGAACTAATGAATAGACCTAAAGTTTTAAGCTTACATCCCGTTCAATTTTGCTGTGGACTATGGTTAAAGGCAAAAGTTGGGTTCATAGATGTGCAAATTCCTAATTTCTCCTTTTGGGTACGAATGAAATGAAGCTCCATTGTCTTTCTCACTGGATCAAGACCAATCACATACTGTGCCATGATCTTTACGCTTTGATAAGCTAAGTTGCAGCTCGCCATGGGTTTGCGGATTTTAAATTAATTTTTACATTATGTATCCAGTAGTAAATCCCCAACTCTTGAACTTTTGTAATGTATTTTACATGCTAAATCAGATTACTTTTATAGTTCTTTAATAATTTATTCTTTAGTTTTATGTCTTTTAATCTGAAAATTACACACATGATATCTAAAAAAAGTCATTTTTTCCGTTTAAATTGTAATTGGCTATAGAAGATCATTTCACTAAAAGTTTACTAAAAAAACTCTAATTAATTCTTGTTGAAACATATAATCAGGGTAAGTGAAGGTTAATGATTTTAAAAGCAAACTCTTCATTCATTAAAAATAGAAGATTATCAAGTTTTTTTACGATTTGCTATCAAATTTATTCCAACTCCAAAGAGGTAGGATCGAATTCCGTATTGATATATAAATTCAATCCGAGTTCTTATCTGCAAGTTAACGTAGATAAATATTATTCAAATTTTCAAGTTTATACAGATCTATATGTTTGTGTAGGGGTGTAAAAATCGAACCGAAAAACCGCATCAAATCAAAAAGTCAAACCAAATCGATTAAAAACCCGACTAGGTTTGGTTTGATCTGGTTTAGTATTAAGTAAAAAACCTGAACCAAACCGACATATAAATATATAATTTTAATATATTCTTTAAAGATTTTATATATAATTTTCTTTAAAAAATATCTAAAACATTTGGGATTCTCTTGCGGGGTATAATATTTAATAGTACATGAAGTGCTTCATATTTATTAACCTTAAATAATGGGTTGTATGATCACTTTCTCATCAAGTATTACTCAAATGCATCAATCTCTTTGTTCTTCCATATTCATATCATATGTTAAGATCTATTAAATTGTTATATCTTTTTCGAATGTGAAGGATTATTATTATTTAGGTATCATATTGATTTTTATGTTTAATTACTAAATTCGGCTAAGCTTAAAAGTGCAAATTAACGAAACATTATTGTCATACGACTAAAAAAATAACTATTATGTATTACTAAGAAAATTTTCTCGTAAGAATATTTTAATAGATAATATGTTTGTCAATTTTTTTTTTATTTTTACTAAACATATATTTACTTATCAAAAATTTAACAAAGTTATATTAAAATAATATTTAAGTAATAAAAAAACCCGAATAACCCGAAAAATCCAACAAAATCGAACCAATCCAAACCGATATAGTTGGTTTGGTTCGGTTTTGATATAAATCGAACCAACTCGGTCTATGTATACCCTATGTTTGTGTATATTTAAACTTATTTATATTTGTTGGTGCATGCAAGGCAACACATGTATGACTATGACCCTATGAGGTTAGACCCAAAGCACTAACTTCTATTGAATGCAACCCTTATACATGAATGGGGCCAAAGTTTATAAAAAAAAAATCCACTGTACTCCTAGTGTTAGGGAATTTAACACTCTCAAAAATCACAGATTTGCAAGGATTCTAGCAGCTTATTTAATATTGAAATGCTTCATAAAAAAAACACATAAGTCTTAGAAACCAGGAAAGAACATAAAAGTAGACAGCCATGAGATCAAATATAAAAAGACAAAACATTCATCATCAGCAGCATGCATGCATGAGAAATTAAAATTCTTCAGCTAAAGTACTTATAGCTGAAATTAGGCTGATTTAGCTACTAATGCAAGCAAGAACTCCTTGTAGCTTCCATTTGCAATTTCTTCAATCTTGTTAGTCAGAGTAGTTCCATTTCTCTTATGAAACTCTTGTGCAATTTGCTTAATATCTTCATCAACTCTAGTAGCAATGACTCTTGTCACTGAGTCTCTGGCTGGCTCATCCACATCTAGTCTCAGTGATGCATCCAAAATCTATAAATAAAATCACCCCGAATCAGAAAATCTAATGTGAAAAAAGAGAGAAAGAAAAAAAAATGTGTAGAAAAAGATTATAAGTGCCTAATTAATTTGGAGAATAATCATACTTTGCTGAAGTAAGTTTGAGGTGTACAAAGGCATTCTACTGTCTGTTTTAAGATTAAGCTACCACCAAGTTCCTGAAAGGAGACAAAAAAAGAGAAATTTAAACAAAAAGTAAGAAAATTTATGGTGAAACAAATTAAATAGACCTTCCTTTCTAAAAGCTCAAGTGGTCTCCGATAGGTCATTGGTTCGAGCCGTGGAATCAGCCATTGATGCTTGCGTCAGGGCAAGGCTGACTATATCACGACCTTTCTCTAGACCTTGCATGAATAAGGGATATTTTGTGCACCAAGCTGTCTTTTTTCTTTTTCAAAATTTAATTTCAAGCAAACGCCATAAATATTTATTTACCTCATCGAAATAGTTGCCACTGATTTGCTTGTAATAGGAATAAAGTGCCTTGAGATGGAGCTTGCTTCTTGTTGATAATATCCTCACAATTTCCTCATCTTCAATAAGCTCCTTTTTCCCACTATCTTTAATGGCCTTCAAAAACTCCTTAGCCTCAGATTTTGCAAGTTCTTCGTCAACTCTTGGTCCTTCATAACGGTATGAACTCACAAGGCCAACTAAAAGCTATTTCCAACAAAGAAAAGCTTAATCAGTACTCAAATTCCAATTTATAATCCAACCAAAGCCCAAGTTTGATGACCCCCCAAAAAAGATATATTTAACTTATATTCACTGATAACCTATTGAATATTTCTACATTATCGGTCGGTGCAAATTAAGCTGATATAGAAGGTTATTTTGCCTTAATTTTCAGTCCACTTACTATGGAATTCACAAATAATCTAGCTTATCTACGCGATAGTATAAAGAATTTTTATACTGTCAGGTCACCTAAAAATATATGTATATAACACATCATCAAAAGTGAGATTCATAATCTTAAAGATGAAGCGGCTTACCACGCAACAACAATTAAGATGGCCCTAATTAATAATGTAAAAACTAATTACAACTGTCGGTGCATGCAGGTTACGTTAAACTCATAATTACAGTTTAAATGACATATAATAGAGTTTAAAAAAACTTAGTGACATTTCTTTCAGGAGTGTGGATATGGGAGGCAATGTCTTCCTCAATGGAGTGTTCAAAAAGGGAATGGTAAGCTCTTCTTGCTCCCAAAAGTTGTTCAGAAGATCTTGTGGCAGCTGTCTCTATAATAATATGATGTTGAGGTTGAGCTTCCTTCACTAATGCCTCCTTAATTAGTCTAGCATCTCTCTCCCATGGATGCATTGTGTACACCACCACTGCATCCTACATATATTATAAATTAAAATTCAACTAATTAATATTACTATGGAAGGTTAGCAACAATTGAAAAGGATAACTCGTTGCATAAGGCATCCCGCGTTCATCAGTGACGCACCCAGGACTCTGCGCAAGCGAGTTTAGTCAAAGACGAACATGTCTAGTAGTATAAGTGGTGTTGGGTATGACAAGTAGGGTTTGATTAATTTATTATCTTTTTTGTTCTTAATACAATCTCAAAATGAAGTCATTTTAAAGTTGACACTATAATTTTAACAAACCTAAAAAGTATTTTATGAAGGTTAAAAAGGATTATCTATCTCTATTTTAAGAAATATGTCTATTTAGTTTAACAAATTTTACATCAAAAATTTGAAGGGCAAGATGATGTTTAATTTGAGACAAAGATTGTCTTAGCCTTACGTTGCAACACACCGGTCCAAGTACGGATTAACAAAATTAATTGGAAAATGCCCCACCAAATGGGGATCGATCTCAGCATCCTTCGCAAATGTTGAACCCGCTCAACCACCTCCACAGTGAGCTGTTTGTGTTAAAGCAGGTTCAAACTATATTTAATTTTATACTGTAATTTTCCTCCTTTAAATATAATTTATCAATATACACGGTATAATTTTTTGATGAAGCGAGTTCAGTTAACCCCTTGACACCAGGTGGGTCCGCCCCTGGCGTTCACGTAGGATCCGGGGAAAGACCGCACCCCTTAGGTGTGATGTAGATCGCGTATCCTAATGCAAGTATTAGTGGTTGCTTGCACGACTCAAACACAAAGACAACTTTAATGTCACTCCACGGCTCCGTTTAGCAAAAATTAATAAATTAAAAGTAAAAAGATGTAGTACCTTGAGACGTAAAAATTCTTGGCGAACTTGGAGAACATGTGCTTCATCCCATCTCTCAAATTGGCGTTCATCTTCTTTGAAGAATTCTTGAGTGTTTTTCCTATAGAATTGCCTTTGCTTTGTGTCCCATTTTCCCAGTATTGTTATGAATGACTTCTCATCAACTCCAAGCCCTAAATATGAGAAATACAAAATACAAAAATTCTCACTTTCAAGAAAATTAGAGGGTGATACAAATGATAAGAATTAGGCTAAGGATAATAAAATGAAGAAAGAAAAACATATGTGGAAGTGGAGAAGGGAAAAAATGTGAGATTTCAACCGATGTTGTTCACATAAATAAAATACAAATGTTAAAAAAAAAAAGATAGGAAATTATTCTTTTTTCAAAACCAACAAATTTACTTTATTTATAGTATTCGAACAAGGTATAGTGCAAGCAAACAAGTATTCATCAAAAGAGTTAAAAAGCACTCTACATATATAAATTGCAATACAAGACATTAAATAATAAACATATTCCTGAAATAAAATGAAAGAATAATTTGATAATTTATAATGGAAAGTTAAGTATTTGTGGAAAACCAAGAACCTGAGAAAGCCTTGGTGAGAGCGTGAAACTCATTAGAGGTCGCTTTTTGTTGACCGTTTATGTTGTGTCCTGATATTATGAGTTAAAGTTATAACATAAATTCACTTTTTTTATGAATTAAAAAGTGAAAGAGTAATTTGAAAATCTATAATGGGAAGTTATTTATTTAGAAAAAGAACCTGAGAAAGCCTTGGAAAGAGCTTTAAACTCATTAGAGGTTGCCATGTCTTGAAAGTTTGTGTTGTGTGTGTGTGTGTGTTTCTGTGTTCGGCTGTGAGGATCTCTCTTTCAATTCAGGCTATATTTATAGTAGGCTTTTTGGGTATTTTGGTAAATTAACATGGAGTCACCGGCTGGACAGTTTGGTTTAAATTATGTGAAGACAGAAAAGGACCCCTCAAAAGTTGAAATGACATTTATGTCCCAATAAGATATTTCAGTGACATTAAGAGGGTCAACATGCTTTTGTAAAATATACTTCCATTGTATATGACACTGGACATGTTTTCTTCTTTACTACATATATTATTTGTATATATTTTTGGAGTATGATTCAGTATTATTTAGAAAATTCTTTTCCTTATTTGATTATAATCTTTATACTAGTTTTTTTGTGTAGTTTTAAAATATGTAAATTTTACTTTAGTAAAAAATTAATAGATGATTATTGTTTGATTTTAAACAAATATTGGCTGTTTTGACTCTCCAATCAAATTTCAGAAAATTATACACATCTTAGAACATTAGTGGGAGGGACAAAAAAAGTCCCAAAACACCGATAATTAATTTAGGTCAAGGAAAGTATCTTAAAATGAATAGGTAACGGTTTTTGTACTGCCATAACATAAAGGAAAAAGGTTAGACATATTAATAATTTCAGTTAGTTAATTTATGAGAGTTTCTTTTATTGTTTATAGCCTAATAAAGGCGTTCGTAACGTGCTTTTCTTGCCTCGTTTAAGTGAATGTTGCTGTGTTTATGTAATGCCCTATATTTAATAAGGGTATATTTAATAAGGGTGTATTGGTCATTAGCAAAATAATAATAATAATAATAATAATAATAATAATAATAATAATAATAATAATAAAATAATAATAAAAAAAAGAGGAAGCAAATTACTAAAACAAAATAACTCAAAAAAAAAAATAAGTAAAGCAAAAAGGGCCCATTTTGCCAAAACAAAATAAAGGTTTGCTGTTATGTTGAAGCAGACGCTTCAGATCGCCGGGTGGAACCAAAACTTGAGAAATTTTAAATACGCATTATTTTTTACGGGTAATACTTGAATTTCTCATCTGGGTTCTTTTTTTCTGGTAATTTTTTTTATCTCAATTCATATATTTGATGGGTTTCACAAGGTATAAGAAATTTAATACCAATAAGAGTTATTCTGGGCAAATTATGCAAGTGAAAGTTGGTCAATGTTATTGTAGGATAAATTAACTTGGAAAAAGAAGGGTATTGATGTATTTGTACTTAAACTAGTCTCATTTTATATGATCTTTGTTAGGTGTAAATTAAGTTAGGGTGCAAGGATTGAGTTTTGGTGTTAACTGTATTGCAATGACAATAATAAATTTGGGTTTGAATGTTATGAGTCTAGTATTGAGTACAAAAGATAGGTACCAATTAAGAAGGAATATGAAGGACAATAAAGTTATTTTAGTTTCAATTTATGCACACGATTAAGGAAATTGAATAGTAAAGGGAATAAACTATATAAATACCTTTTTATTTAAAATATTTTAGACTAATTTAAATTACTCGTACCATGGGTAAATATAATTCGACGAATTGACGATAAAATATAAAACTCGAAGGATTGGGTATTCTAATTAGTGATGAATTTAGCCTAAATGAGGCAATTAACACGAGATCGATGTTGATGTGGTTATAGATTGATTGAAGAAAGTTGTACGGATCGCTCGAGGTGACGAGTTTGGTATTTCACACGAGTACTGCGAGTAGTAACCTTACCTCAATTTATATTTCTACAACTAGTATGATTTACATATGATTTTAATATGAGCATGTTACCGACTTATTTGAATCTGCATGTGGGACAAGTCCTTTACTCGATATGATACTACTATATTTATTTTAGACGATTACAGTTATTCTGAATATTCTCATTGTTACTGAATACGTTTTAATGTTACTTGAGATAAGATTTACCGTTATTGAAACGAAATTACATGATTTGATAAAAACCGAAATGCCATATATTGTTTTAAAATATTTTCTACAAGTATATACGGATTATAGAGACAAGTATAAAGGGAGTAGACATTGAAGGATCTCGTAGCTAATGGTGGGTTCGTTAGACCTGATGCACCTTGTAATTACAGATTACCGTTATAGCCCTCGCTAGTGGGAAGGTAGAACTAGCATACCGTTACCGACTTCCCTCGAGTAGGGACTACTGTTATATTTGACTTCTTGCGAAGAAGCCCACAGTTATACCAATTACATGATCCGTTCATTGAAACCTCCCAAGTGTGAATATTGATATTATATAGTGGTTACCGAGCTTATTACTAAACTGTTAATTGTATTATACTACAAGAAAAGCATGATGAGACTGAAAATTATTTATTGTTTCTGAAAGGGCATTTTGATGTTATTTGTTTGAGATACTAGCATGTTTTCTGACTTGTCCCCAATAAAACGGTTGTTGTTAAGTGTTATTACTCACTGAGCTAGCGACTCATTCCCCGCTAATTTTTTTTTACAGAGGCAGCAGTTGACGTAGGCGAGGATGTCGTTAATTAGAGCGCACATGTTGATAGTTCTTGGTGAGCCTCGCACTTGTTCACGTGGGCGGAGATTTTATTTATTGTTATGGTCTATTCTTTGAGTTCTTAGAGTCGCTCCATAGTCATTCTTTTAGTGTCATGGGTATTATTTATTTATTATAGTCTTATGCTAAGTATCGTTCTTTATTATCAAAGTTGGAGATAAATTAGCATTTCTGGTTGTTAGTGGGTTGATTAGTAATGGTGGAGACTCGTTTTGGTTGATTGATAAGTTGCCGATTACTTGGTATGATATTAGGATGTTTGGTTGTTGATTTGAGACAGGAAATTTTTTGGAATAGTCCATAAATAGGGAAAACTCTGTCCGATTTTTTGTAAAATACCGATAAGGCTTACTTGGGAGCACTTGCTCCTAAGCGCTGGTCACGATCCTAAATTGGGTCGTGACAGTTTACTTAAATCATGTTTAATGTTAGAGTTAATTGGATTGCACCAAACGATACTTTAAATTTAATTTACTGTTATATTGTACGAATAAGTATGTTTAAGTAGTAAGTATATTGCAAAGAAAAAAGAACATGTGTTATGATAAATATCACATTATGGTGGATGTCTGCTCTTCTTCCATGATTTTCATCTCAAATGCTTAATGACATATTCAATGACATATTTTGTATGTTCAATGACATATTCCATGACATATTTTCTTCACTTTTATGCTTATATAAAGGCCTTGTAATAGATAGGAAAATACACACAATTGAAGAAGAAAATCCCTTCCTTCTCTCTATCTCCATTTCTTGTTCATGTTTTACTAAATTGCTTTTATTTTCTTGTTCCATATTGTTACTTTGAGTTATATTTCATAATATGTTATCAGCACGAAGTCTTTAACCTCAAGGTTGAACTCCACTTCTTACGAGTCTTCACTATGTCGAACTTGTCAAAGCTTGAGTTTGTGGCGCTTGATATTTCTGGAAAGAACTATCTATCATGGGTTCTCGATGCTGAGATTCACTTAGCTGCTAAAGGCCTTGGTAACACCATTACTCATGGTAATAAGGCATCAAGCCAGGATAAAGCGAAGGCCATGATTTTCCTTCGTCATCATTTGGATAAAGGTTTGAAAGTTGAATATTTAACAGTGAAAGATCCACTTGAATTGTGGACTGACCTGAAGGAAAGGTATGATCACCTTAAGGCTACGGCATTGCCAAGGGCTCGATATGAGTGGATGCACTTACGGTTGCAAGATTTTAAGACCGTAAGTGAGTATAACTCTGTTGTATTTCGAATAACTTCCCAATTGAAATTATGTGGGGAAGTTATGAATGATGAGGATTTATTGGAAAAGATTCTTACGACTTTTTATGCCTCAAATATGATATTACAGCAGCAATACCGTGAACGGGGTTTTAAAAGGTATTCTGAATTGATCTCATGCCTTCTGGTGGCTAAGCAACATAATACCCTTTTGCTGAAAAATCATGAAGCCCGTCCAACAGGGTCAGCTCCGCTTCCTGAAGCGAATATTACAACTAGACATGATAAGTCTGGAAAAAGACAGAATAATAATCATGGTCATATGAATGTACGTGGGCATGACAATGGTAAGAGACGATATAATAGTCGTCATTGTGGTGGTCATGGCAAACGAGAAAATAATATGAGTTCTCAAAACAATCCTTCACGAGGAAAAAGCGGTAACTGCCACCGCTGTGGCATGAAAGGTCATTGAAAAATTGAATGTCGTGCATCTGAGCATTTTGTCAGGCTTTATCAAAACTCCTTTAAAAGAAAGGCAAATAATGTTGGAGTATCTTCTGTTAATGCTCCAGTGGAGTCACATTTGACCTTTAAAAATGATTTTGAGGCAGGGCCTTCAAACAAAAATGATGACAATGCCGAGGCAAATCTTGCTTTGAATGATGATGATTTTCAAGGCCTCGATGATATTACTCATTTGAAAGTTGAAGACTTCTTTGGAGATCAAAACTAATGTTTGATCATTTTATTGGGGAATGCAATTATGTTGTTATTTTTATTTTCGGTGTTTTTGTCTCGTCTGGAGTTGTTTTTATTTTCAAGTAGTACTTAAGTTGTCTTATGTTGTCGTTGGTGATGTTAGTTGTTTCCGTATTTCTCATGATGTATTTTTTTTATGAAGAAATTAAAATTCTCTAGTCTTCAATTGGATCCAATATGAGTAATAAAGATTTATGTCTTTTGGATAGTGCTACAACTCACACAATATTAAGAGAAAAGAAATTTTTTTCTTATTTGATTATGAAAAAGGCCTATGTTAATACAATATCCGGTAATACAAAGTTGATTGAGGGCTCTGGAAGAGCGGCCTTATTATTACCCGGAGGAACGATATTAACTATTGATAATGCATTGTATTGTAGTAAGTCTCAAAGAAACTTGTTGAGTTTCAAAGCTATTGCTAAAATGGCTACCATGTTGAGACATCAAATGAAGGAAAGGTTGAATACCTTTATGTTACTACAATAAAAGCGGGTAAAAGATATGTGCACGAAAAATTGCCCGCATTTTCTTCTGGATTGTACCACACAAACATTGGTGTGGTTGAATCACATGCCATAGTAAACAAAAGGTTTACTACTTCTAATGATTTTATCATTTGGCATGACCGGTTGGGCCATCCCGGTTCTAACATGATGCGCAGAATAATAGAGAATTCAAATGGGCACACATTGAAGAACAAGAAGATTCTTCAATTTAAGGAATTCTCATGTGTTGCTTGTTCTCAAGGAAAAGTGGTTATTAAACCAACATCAGCTAAAATTGGGATTGAATCCGTTGCATTTCTGGAACGTATACAAGGTGATATATGTGGGGTTATACACCCTCCATGTGGACCATTCAAGTATTTTATGGTCTTGATAGACGCATCTACAGGATGGTCACATGTGTGCTTATTGTCAACTCGTAATATGGCATTTGCGAGATTGTTGGCCCAAATAATAAGGTTAAGAGCATAATTTCCAGATTATGCAATTAAGACAATTCGTCTTGATAATGCTGGTGAATTTACATCTCAGGCCTTTATTGACTGTTGTATGGCCACTGGAATAAAAGTTGAGCATCTGGTTGCTCATGTTCATACTCAAAATGGTCTAGCAGAATCATTGATTAAGCGCCTCCAACTAATAGCTAGACCATTGCTAATGAGGACAAAACTTCCCCTTTCAGTGTGGGGACATGCTGTTTTGCATGCAACAGCACTTGTGCGCATAAGGCCAACCAGTTATCATAAAGTCTCCCCATTACAATTGGCTTTTGGTGAGGAGCCAAATATTTTCCATCTAAGAATTTTTGGATGTGCAGTATATGTTCCAATTGCTCCACCAAAACGCACAAAGATGGATCCCCAAAGAAGGTTGGGAGTATATGTTGGTTATGAATCTCCTTCTATTATTAAATATTTGGAGCCTATGACAGGAGATTTATTTACAGCCAGATTTGTTGATTGTCATTTTGATGAATCAGTTTTTCCAACATTAGGGGGAGAAAATAAACAGCTAGAAAAATAGATAGATTGGAACGTATTATCTTTATCTCATTTAGATCCTCGCACAAATCAATGTGAACAAGAAGTTCAAAAGATCATTTATATGCAAAACATTGCAAATCAATTGCCAGATGCATTTACTAACCTTCCACGGGTTACTAAATCGCATATTCCAGCTGTAAATGCTCCAATTCGAGTTGATGTCCCAACTGGACAATATGATGATGCAAATGAGTCTAGGCCACGCCTTAAATGTGGTAGACCAATCGGTTTCAAAGACAAGAATCCCCGAAAAAGGAAAGGAGCAAATGATCAAGTTGATCATAACATAGCAATTGATAAGACCTCACAGGAGGTTCTAGTACCTGGAAATGATGAAAATGAAGAGATATCAATAAGTTATGTCTCTACGGAAAAAAGGTGGAACCGAAATAACGCTGTTGTTAACAACAATTTTGCATATAATGTTGCAGTTGAAATAATGCAACAAGATGAGGATCTTGAGCCAAAATCTGTCGATAAATGTAGACAGAGAAATAATTGGCCAAAATGGAAAAATGCAATTCAAACGGAATTGGCTTCACTCAAAAAACATGAAATTTTCGGACCAATAGTCCGAACGCCTGAAGGTGTCAAGTCAGTGGGTTACAAATGGGTTTTTGTGCGAAAACGAAATGAGAAAGGTGAAGTCGTAAGATATAAAGCACGACTTGTGGCACAAGGATTTTCACAAAGGCCTGACATTGATTATATGGAGACATATTCTCCTGTGGTAGATGCAATTACCTTCAGGTATCTAATAAATCTGGCAGTTCATGAAAAACTTGATATTCGGTTGATGGATGTTGTCACAGCCTACTTATATGGCTCATTGGACAATGAATTTTTTTATGTAAATCCCTGAAGGATTTAAAGTTCCTGAAGCACATAAAAGTTCAAGAGAAACTTGTTCAATAAAGCTTCAGAAATCCTTATACAGATTGAAGCAATCAGGGAGGATGTGGTACAATCGCCTTAGCGAGTATTTGCTAAATGAAGGATACAAAAATGACCCTATTTGCCCTTGTGTCTTTATTAAGAGGTCTGAATCTGAATTTGTCATCATAGTTGTGTATGTTGATGACTTGAATATCATTGGCACTTCAAAAGAGCTTCCAAAGGCTGTAGAGTATTTGAAGAAAGAATTTGAAATGAAAGATATTGGTAAGACAAAATTTTGTCTTGGCCTCCAAATTGAGCATGTACCAAATGGAATTTTTGTCCATCAATCAACATACACTGAAAAGGTTTTAAAGCAATTTTACATGGATAATGCACATCCATTGAGTACCGCAATGGATGTGAGATCGCCTGACATAAATAAAGATCCATTTCGGCCTCAAGAAAATGATGAAGAGCTCGTTGGTGATGAAACTCCATATCTTAGTGCAATTTGGACACTGATGTATCTTGCCAACAATACTCGACCAGATATTGCTTTTGCAGTGAGCTTATTAGCAAGATTCAGCTCCTCTCCAACAAGAAGACATTGGAATGGTGTTAAGCATATATTTAGATATCTTTGGGGAACCATAGATATGGAATTGCTTTATTCTAATCGTAAGCACGTGATTTTTGCCCTATATGAGAACTACTCCAAAAAAAAAACGCAAAATAAAATAATTTTTGTTTGTTTGCAATTGTTGTGAATTTGTGTGGCATTTTTGGATAATTATTTATATTTATCTGTACATGTTTACTTGTTAAATTAATACAAAAAATATGTTGCATTTGCATTTAGGATTTAATTTTACAATTAGGAGTTTGTTTTACAAAAATAAAAAATCACAAAAAATAATGTACTTCGCATTTTAAAGTTTAATGTCAAAATTGTGTGATTTTCTTTTAATTTGGTATTTAATTATTTGTGATAATAACTACTTAGAGTTAATTAATAGTTTTAGGATAATTTGGTCGAGGATTAATTTAGGATTGTATTTTATTTTAATTAGAAAGAAAATTGAAGAAAAAAAAAGAAATATAAAAATAGTTTGGAAATAAATAAAGAAAGGAGGAGTCAAAATTGGGCCAATTCTTGAATTAATCCCCAAGCCCAAATCAATTTCACCCTGAACCCAACCAAATCAAGCCCAATGTTATACCCATACCCACTCCACGACCCGACCCACTCCAATTATAACACAAATATACACAACCCTAAAGCCTAAGTTGGGTTTTTTCAGCTGCTACAGTGCAAAAGACCCCCTTTCTCTTCACATCTTCATCTTCCTCATCACACACCCCTTCCAACGCCAACGAACCTCTCTGTCCTCCATTGACGAGCAGCAGAGCTGCTGCGTCGACCACCCTGGCTACTTCTTCTTCTTCATCGCACAGCCCCGCCTCACGACCGTGACAAGTTCGTCGACGTGAGCCGCCATGGATGACCACAAGTTCGTCGACGTGAGCCGCTGTTGCGTGCAACTTCGACGCGTGCAGTTCGTCGTCTCCAAACGACCAGCAGCTTCGTTTTCAACGAACCTTCCCAGCTCTCGTCCCCGTCGCCCATAACCCCGTCCATCGTGCTCCAGCCATCGACGACAAACAGCTCGTCGACCTCCAGCAAACCCAAACGTCTCACGTCCCATGGTTGCCCTTTTTGCATCTTCTTCACGTCCAAATCGCCATGTCTACTGCTTCTACTACTTTGTCTTCTTCGTCGTTCTCCTCCGCTCACCACTGCCCAAACCACCACCATCGCTTCTGCTTCACCTCCCATGACTGCCTCGTCGAGCATCTGCTTCAAAACCAGCCGCACCTGCTGCGTTGCTGTTGCCTTCTACTTCGTCCAGCTTCGACGGGCTGCCACTGCTTCGTTTTTCAAACGACACCAAACGACCATCTTCTTCGATCGTCCGTTCGTGGTCGTCTTCGGCGTCGAGTTATTTTGGTGCGATAATTGTTTCCGGGCAGATTTGTTTTCGTTCGAGTTCATCGTCATTCCGATCCGGTTAGTTAGTTTAAGTTTCGTTTCTGTCCGTAATTTGTTTGATATTTTCGGATCTAAAATCAGATATGTTTGATATTAATTTCGTGTTTATTGTTTTTTTATTTTCTTCAGTTTGTTTCATTTTTTCTTGTTTATTTTTATGTAGAAATTGTTAGTTTAATTATAATGTTGTTAGTTTTAAGTTGAAGTTCAATTAATTATTTCTTCAGTTTGTGTTTATTAATTTAAAAGGATTTAGTTTTAAGATAGAAATATGTTAGTTTGATAACTTGAATCCTTCGTCTTGATTGTAATATTGTTAGATTTAGTTTGAGGTTCAATTGGTTATTTAATTTTGTGATTTGAATCTGTTTATTTGTTCTGTTTAAGTTTAATTTGAATTTGATGCTCAATGATTTGAATATACTTGTTTGTTATTATTGTTGAATCTGAAAGTAGATTTGTTGTTTAGAAATATTGTTCAGTCAAAATAATTCCAGTTGTTTCTTTGATGTTCTTCATGTAGTTTGAATTTGTTGATTGAATTTGATTAGGAATTGGTTATAGTTGTTGTATTTTGGTTAAAATTGATTAGTTGAATTGGTTATACCTGATGGGGTAGAATGGTAAATTACAATATTTTCAGGGGTAGAATGGTAATTTCAGTAATTTCAGAGGGGTATTTTTGGAATTGAAAATCTGAACAATTATTTATTTTAAGTGCTCTGTCCAATAAATTAATAATATTAAAATAATGTATAAAATAATATGTAGTGGGGGACAAGACATAATGGTGGGGAATAATGCATTTGTTTAAACAATAATGGGGGACAAGACATAATGGTGGAGAATAATGCATTTGTTTAATCAATCGTGGAGAACAAGATATAGTGGGATTGCGGGGCTCAAGAAAAGTTGACTAAAAAAAATAATAATTGCATTTTTTATGTAGTAGTGGGTTTGGTGAGAGAAAGTGGATGGTTTTATTATTTGATTAATTGATTAAGGGGTCTGTTTTGAGAGATAAATAGAACAGACTTGGACAGAATTTGGAGGGGGGAATGAGCGAAAAATAGAGAGAAAAAGTTCGAAAAATATTAAAAGATTTTGAGGGATTCGAATTTGAAGAGAGTTTAAAAGAAAGAATTTCTGAACATTAAGAGAGAATTAAGGGTTAAACATTAACTGGTCTTTCAATAAATAAAAAAAAGAAGTTCACTTTGTTATTGCCCGTTGATTATTATTGGTGTTTCTAAATTTTCATGAGGTTTATTTCTCGAGTTTAATTGGTTATTTGCTACTACTTCACTGGTTATTGCTGGATTTTGTTCGGTTTTCAAATCTGTCACTGGGTGTTCCGTTTGTTGGATATTGCTGGTTATTTGTTGTTGTTGTTGTGTTACATATTTCTTTGCTGATCCTATTCTTCCTTTCCTTGTATTCAAATACCAGGTACACTACTCTGAATCATTTTGACATATGCATTGAAGCTGAAATGAAATGGCCAGAAGATTTATGTTTCTGATTATAGAATATTCATATTTTTAGTTAGATATTCCTTATGTGTTTCATGTTATATGAATGGTAGAATTATGTATAATATGAAGCGTTAAATTGCGGAACTATTGGATGGGTGTCGGTATGAACACCATAAGTATTAGTATCGGCTTTTGTTAATTTTTTGGTTTGAGATCGCATTCAAATCAAATTGGTAAATAGTCAATGTGGGAAATCGATTTAATTTTGGGAGGAAGGGTTAGTAAAAATCTAGATTTTAATTTTCAAATATTGGAATAAAAGCAATTTGAGTTTTTTTTAATCTTTGAATCTTGTTAGGAACTAAGATCCGCAAATATTAGGCCAATAATTTCGTAGAATCAGTAGGCTTGATGCTTTTAATGTGTGACTCAACGTAGCAAGGCTAAGAACATTAATCCATTAGATGCGAGCTTGAGCAAGATGAATCAACGTTTAAGTTTAATAAACTTTCTAATAAGCTTTAGTAATTATGGTTAAATCTAGTTTCAAATGGTTGTGAATAATTAATTCCAATAGTTTTTTTTATAACAATGCGAGCTTTTAATCTAGCTATAATTGATTTCTTTTGAATATTAGTTGGCGAATTTCGTATTTTATTTACAATTTCGATTTTTTTTAGTAAAATTCCTTTCCATTAATATTTGTCTTAATCTGGCAAGTAGTATGTTACGTTTTTCTTATTTTTTAAAGCTCGTAATTAATTAGGATTTTTATTTTATTCTTAGAGACTAATTTAAATAGAAATGTAGTCACTTTAGGATTACCCTTTAAAATAAATGAGGCGTGCCTCGCCAAAAAAAATAAATTACAAATTGCGGGGCCCTCACAAATGTATATATTAATTACTTAGAGCTCGGGATTGGCCGCTTAGCGAATTTCATGACCTTTTTCCCAAAATAATAACACGATAGTCTTTTTAGGCACGTGCTTAATAATCTTACCTTCTTAAAATCGGGTGTGCATTTATGCGACCCAAATCCAAATCTCAACGGAGTCAAAATGTGTCAACAACCACGGGTGCATTGATTGCGACGTGGTTCGAAACGCATTTTCACGACGTTGCAATTCTATAATAATAAAAGCGGTTTAAAGTTGATAAAAGCACATGAATTATAATATGTATTAAAATCGGATATCTAGCCATTATAACAATTTAAGCGACCGTGCTAGAACCACGGGATTCGGGGGTGCCTAACACCTTCCCTCGGGTCAACAGAATTCCTTACTTAGAATTTCTGGTTCGCAGACTTCATTTGGAAAGTCAAATATTTTCCTCGATTCGGGATACAATCGGTGACTTGGGACACCACAAATCTCCCAAGTGGCGACTCTGAATTAAATAAACAAATCCCGTTTCGATTGTCCTTTAATTGGAAAAACTCCTTTATACCCTTACGGGTAGGAAAAATGAGGTGTGACACTAATGAATTCAAGTAAGAAATGATTGGCTATGCCGATGTAGGTTATTTGTCTGATCCATAAAGCCCGATCTCAAACAGGCTATTTGTTTACATATGGAGGTACTGTTATATCATGGCGTTCAATGAAACAAACAATAGTTGCCACATCTTCAAATCATGGTGAGATAATAGTCATTCATGAGGCTAGTCGGGAATGTGTTTGGTTGAGATCAACGACTCAGCATATTCAGGAAATGTGTGGTTTTCTTATGAAAACAGATAATCCAACTACACTATATGAAGACAATGTTGCATGCATTGCTCAACTGAAAGGAGGATACATCAAAGGAGACAGAACAAAACACATTTCACCAAAGTTCTTTTTTACGCATGATCTTCAACAAAATGGTGAAATTAATGTTCAACAGATTCGTTCATGTGAAAATTTGGCTGATCTGTTCACTAAGGCATTACCAACCTCAACATTTGAGAAGTTGAGACAGAAGATTGGAATGCGCCGTCTTCGGGAAATAAAGTGATGTTTTCATGAGAGGGAGTAAGATACGCGCTGTACTCTTTTTTCCTTAGCCTAGGTTTTGTCCCATTGGGTTATACTGGTAAGGTTTTTAACGAGGCAGCAAATAAAGCGTATTACAGATATGTGTACTCTTTTTCCTTTACTAAGATTTTTTTCCTACAGGGTTTTTTCTTAGTAAGGTTTTAACGAGGCACATTATCTATGGACATCCAAGGGGGAGTGTTATGCTAAATATCACATTATGGTGGATGTCTACTCTTCTTTCATGATTTTCATCTCAAATGCTTAATGACATATTCAACGACATATTTTGTATGTTCAATGATATATTTCATGACATATTTTCTTCACTTTTATGCCTATATAAAGGCCTTGTAATAGATAGGAAAATACACATAATTGAAGAAGAAAATCTCTTCATTTTCTCTATCTCCATTTCTTGTTCATGTTTTACTAAATTGTTTTTATTTCCTTGTTCCATATTGTTACTTTGAGTTATATTTCATAATAACATGAATATATTCAAATGAGTTATTGATTGAACTCACTCAAAGTGTAATTAAATTTTGTTGTAACAGTCGAAGCATTCAAAATTGCTCCTTTTGATGTGGCGTGACACCATATGTTCTTTAATAAAAAAAATTAATTAGCTTGTTATTAAGCACGTTTTATTGAGTTGATTTCAGTTTTTTTTAATTGAAAATTTAGAGTATGATTGAATTATCTTTACTTGAACTAGATCCTTCTGTTATATACGTGGCAAATCATGAGTCGTCATCCCAGTAAGTGATGGTGTGTGAACCTTTTGATTATGCTCTATCTTTGCTTCTCTCTCCTTCCACGCCATAATTATTCATCATGAGGAACATTTTTTTGGGTGGGTCGTGAATTTGTTCTAAGTAATTTTTTGTTTTCACCCGATATTAGGTAAAAGATTAATTTGGATTTACGATATATAAAGCCTCATAAAAAGAAAAAGTGTTCCCTATTAAGATTTTTTTATATTCAAAGCTCGAATTCAAAACCTATAGATTAAAGATAGAAGGATCGTATCTATATCACACTATAACCCTTGATAGTAATCTGTTCTAAGTATTTATATTAGTTCACATCAACGGTATATATAATCAATAGAAAGGTAGGCAAGGTGTTTAATTTATTGCTTGGAAAATTACTGAGAAGGAACAATATTGGGAGGCAAACACACATATCTACATATGTGGTAAATATATATTCTTTTTATTGCATTGATCTGGTAACAAGTCTAGTACAAATTATTTAATAACATGATATTGGTAAACGTATTTTATATTATCACAGGCTGAAGAATCCAAGAACTTCATATCAATACGTGGCAATTTCATAACATCCTTTTCTTTTAAAAAATGTTGCAGTATTACTTTTAAACATGTGCATTTTATTACTCAAGAAGGGAGATCCTTTATTCAGAAAAAGAAAAAAAAGAAGCTAAGTATATGCATGATTGAATATTGATCTCTGTTCGTTTCTATGTGGCAATGAAAACACGTTCCTCCTAAAAATTGAACTTTAATTCAATTTTTAACTGAACTACCTTTTAACCTGTCACACTAGAGAAATACTTTGTTCAGTGTCACAAGTATACGTGTTCACTGCCGATTACAAAACCTTAGTAAAATATTTTATCTATTCCTACCAAGGTAAGATTTAGTTGGAAACGTAATATGTGGAATAAATTCTAGTCTTCCATGATATACATATTTGTTTAAGGGGAAGAAAGGTAGTTAAGCACGTGATCGTTATCTCAAATGAATAGTAGATTACCAAACCATAATAAATTAGGTTAATTGTTTAAATAAAATTGTTGATGCTAAAACGACACGAATTAGCGACGAATAAATTCTATAGCCAAACACTAGCATTCGCTTGATAATTCTGCTTGCAATGGATTATTAAAAAATTATATTAGTGCGAATAATTTAGCGATAAATTAGCAACAAAATTCGTAGCTAATTCCAGTTTTTTTTAGTAGCGCCAATTAACCAATATGTAACCCCTTTTTTCCTTCACATGATAATCTTACCCTATGATTTAAAAAAAAAATAAAATCTTTGAACCACATTTGGAGTAAGTCCCTAACACAGTAATATGTATCGTCTTTATAAAATCAGCTGCTTATCATTAGATAATGTGGGTGTGAAAAAGTGATGGATGATCTCTATTTGCTTTTCTTATCTACAAAAAAACAGCCCATCTCAGATTATCAGTTATGCCAGGTTTGATCATAGGAAATACTAAAATACATTATGACAGATTTGGTCCTACATTAATATATTGGACTCCACAAGAGAACAATATTTATTAAAATAATCTGTGTAGAAAGTGAACTGGAATAAATTGAATAAAAGAATTTGAACTTCGAGCTAGTTGGGTGAATATTTTTAGGTTGCACTTGCATGCAAGTATCAGACACATGGTGATCGAAATAAAAAATAATCTCGAACGCATGTTCTAATTTTAATTTCATTAGAAATCTAAATTTTAAAATTGTAAATCACAATTGTTGAGTAGATTCCACAAAACTTAATGAATAAAACATACGAGCTTTATTGGAATGTGAATTTAATGGGCAAGCATCTGTTTGTGATTTCTCTATTGATCGGTTATCTTTTCAAATTGCACTTCATCTTTTGCCCCTTTATTATTTTCACTACATCCTCCCCCCCCCCCCCCCCCAAAAAAAAAAAACTATTATAAAGAAGCAAATTAAAGAAAACAGATTTCAGGATTTACCAATCGACAGATGTATTTTTAGAGAAAACGTCACATAAATTTGGAAAATGAAGGGATAATATTCATGGGGCATTTGTATTTATACCCGTTTTTTGTGTCACGTTTTAACTTGTGCCCGCTTTATAAAAAAAATTGCAAGCGTACCCGCTTTTTCGCATAACTTCAGCATACGAGGCTGAAGTAACAAAGACAATCACACAAAACTTCAGCATTAAGTTTTTATTTTGTAACTGAGAAACTTCAGCTCTAGATCCACTACTAGAATTCCTGTAAAAAGCGACCAAAAATTAGCGACCAAATTTGGTCTGTCAAGAAAAGCGACCAAAGTTGGTCGCCAAACTGCCGAAAATAATAAAAAAAATATTTGAAATACTTTAGCGACCAAAGTTGGTCGCTATTTGGCCGCAAATTTAGTCAAATTGTTGACTGGACTGGTCAGACTTGCTTGGTCAAATATATACTGAGATTAGCGACCAATATTGGTCGCTAAAGTGGGACCCACATTAAATTTGTTAATAATTTTATTATTATTTTATAAAACTTATAAAATATAAATATATATAATTTAAAACTTGCGACCAACGTTGGTCGCTAATTGAAGGATAAGTTGATAGCGACCATCATTAGTCGCTAACATGGGACCCAGTTATAATATTTTAATAAATATATATTTATTTAAAAAAAATTAAATATAAATAAATATAATTCAAAAGCTAGCGACCAAAGTTGGTCGCTTAATGAAATAGAGGCCAACGTTGGTCGCCAATGTGGGACCCAGTTCTAACGTTTAACAATTTTTATTATTAATTTAAATATTATATAAAATATAAATAAATCTAATTAAAATTTAGTGACCAAATTTGGTCGCTAAATTAAATTCATGTACTGTTAGTGACCAACTTTGGTCGCTAAATTAAATTCATTTACAGTTGGCGACCAAAGTTGGTCTCTATATGGTCAAAATTAGAAATCACTTTTGTATTTACTATGTAAATAATATAAATGTAAGTCGTTAACACTTTTGTAATACAAGGGATGAATAGTACTACGAAGCGGGCGTGTGTGTCTATATATATAATATATATATACTTACGCTATATACTATGCACTAAGTATAAGTGTATTAGGTAATACTGTATCGAATATAGCTTATATATATAATATATGTACTTACGCTATACTATGCACTAAGTATAAGTGTATTAGGTAATACTGTATCGAATATAGCTTATATATATATAATATATGTACTTACGCTATACTATGCACTAAGTATAAGTGTATTAGGTAATACTGTATCGAATATAGCTTATATATATAATATATGTACTTACGCTATACTATGCAATACTGTATCGAATATAGCTTATATATATATAATATATGTACTTACGCTATACTATGCACTAAGTATAAGTGTATTAGGTAATACTGTATCGAATATAGCTTATATATATATAATATATGTACTTACGCTATACTATGCACTAAGTATAAGTGTATTAGGTAATACTGTATCGAATATAGCTTATATATATATAATATATGTACTTACGCTATACTATGCACTAAGTATAAGTGTATTAGGTAATACTGTATCGAATACAACTTATATATATATATATATATATAATATATGTACTTACGCTATACTATGCACTAAGTATAAGTGTATTAGGTAATACTATACGCTATATACTATGCACTAAGTATAAGTGTATTAGGTAATACTGTATCGAATATAGCTTATATATATAATATATGTACTTACGCTATACTATGCACTAAGTATAAGTGTATTAGGTAATACTGTATCGAATATAGCTTATATATATATAATATATGTACTTACGCTATACTATGCACTAAGTATAAGTGTATTAGGTAATACCGTATCGAATATAGCTTATATATATATATATATATATATATATATATATATATATATATATATATATATATATATATATATATATATATATATATATATATAATATGTGCTTACGCTATACTATGCACTAAGTATAAGTGTATTAGGTAATACTGTATCGAATATAGCTTATATATATAATATATGTACTTACGCTATACTATGCACTAAGTATAAGTGTATTAGGTAATACTGTATCGAATATAGCTTATATATATATAATATATGTACTTACGCTATACTATGCACTAAGTATAAGTGTATTAGGTAATACTGTATCGAATATAGCTTATATATATATATATATATATATATATATATATATAATATGTACTTACGCTATACTATGCACTAAGTATAAGTGTATTTGGTAATACTGTATCGAATATAGCTTATATATATAATTACGCTATATACTATGCACTAAGTATAAGTGTATTAGATAATACTGTATCGAATACAGCTTATATATATATATATATATATATATATAATATGTACTTACGCTATACTATGCACTAAGTATAAGTGTATTAGGTAATACTGTATCGAATATAGCTTATATATATATATATATATATATATATATATAATATGTACTTACGCTATACTATGCACTAAGTATAAGTGTATTTGGTAATACTGTATCGAATATAGCTTATATATATATATATATATATATAATATATGTACTTACGCTATACTATGCACTAAGTATAAGTGTATTAGGTAATACTGTATCGAATACAGCTTATATATATATATATATAATATATATATATATATATATATATATATATATATATATATAATATATGTACTTACGCTATACTATGCACTAAGTATAAGTGTATTAGGTAATACTATATCGAATACAGCTTATATATATATAATATATGTATTTACGCTATACTATGCACTAAGTATAAGTGTATTAGGTAATACTGTATCGAATACAGCTTATATATATAATATATGTACTTACGCTATACTATGCACTAAGTATAAGTGTATTAGGTAATACTGTATCGAATACAGCTTATATATATAATATATGTACTTACGCTATACTATGCACTAAGTATAAGTGTATTAGGTAATACTGTATCGAATACAGCTTATATATATATATATATATAATATGTATTTACGCTATACTATGCACTAAGTATAAGTGTATTAGGTAATACTGTATTGAATATAGCTTATATATATATATATATAATATATGTACTTACGCTATACTATGCACTAAGTATAAGTGTATTAGGTAATACCGTATCGAATATAGCTTATATATATAATATATATATACTTACGCTATACTATGCACTAAGTATAGACTGTTTGACCAAAATAGCGACCAACGTTGGTCGCCATTTTTGACCGTTTGACCAAAAGGCGACCAAAGTTAGTCGCTTTTGTAGGATATATATATATATAAAAGAGGAAAATAATTATTTTATTTATTTATTTTCAAATATAGCGACCAAAGTTGGTCGCCATTTTGGTCAAACGGTCAAAAATGTCGACCAACGTTGGTCGCTATTTTGGTCAAACAGTCAAAAATAATTTGGCTACCAAAATAGCGACCAAGTTTGGTTGCTATTTTTTTTAACAGGAGCCAAAACGGGTTTCAGGTCCATTCTTTCAAAATTATTCCCCAAATTAAAATCTTTCTCCTCTAACACTCAAAACCCCTTCCCCCCTCCGACTTCCAGCAGCAGCGACGCCCCCGCCACCGGCGACCCCTGACGGCAGCAGCAAATTCCGGCGACCTCCACTCCCAAGGTTAGTTTCTCTCTCCTTTCTTTTATTTTTCCGAAAAACAGTGATTTTAGGGGTTCAATTCCAATATATTAGGGTTCAAAGTTATATATTATTTGTTCAACTATGTTTAGTTCAAAGTTAATTCCATGTTAGGGTTTAATTTCTCCATGTTAGGGTTTGATTTCTCCATGTTAGGGTTCAATTTCTCCATGTTATATATTATTTGCAATTTTTAGGGTTCTTATTAATACTTTTAGGATTCAAATAAATTAACTATTTAGGTAGACTAATTTATATATGGGGTTAAATTTCATTTTATGAAGCAACAATAATAGGATATGAATTGGACTTTTAGTTAACTAAAAAAAGATTAGGCTATGAATTAACTAATTTAATTTGTTCTTGTTTTATTTAAATAGATGGAACATCGTTCTTGGATGTACAATAGGAATTATCCTAATCGGCGGGGATTGAGGGAGGATTTTGTAGAAGGGGTTGAGGACTTTATTAGACATGCAATGTCACTTCCGCCATACATAAAAGAAGGAGTAATTAGGTGCCTTTGTGTTAAGTGCGACTGTATGAAGTTTGGAAAACCGGAGGAAGTTAAGGTTCATCTTTATATGGTTGGGTTTATAGAGAATTACTTTGTGTGGACTAATCATGGAGAGATGGATGGTAGCCATGGGATATTTCATAACATGGTTGTTGGTGAAAGTAGTAGGTCGAGGGAGAATAGAAATAGTGATTCCAGAATTCATGATATGGTTGCGAATGCTTTTGGAATGCACTTTGGGGGTGAGCCCAACGAAAATGTTGAACAAACTCCTAATGATGAAGCAAGACATTTTTATGAACAGATAGAGGAAGTTAGTCGTCCACTACGTGAAGGACGTCCGCATTCTGAGTTGTCTGTTGCAATTAGATTACTAAGTATCAAATCTGATTGGAATATTTCTCAAGCAGCCATGGATTCTTTCATTGACCTTATGCGTGAAGTAGTTGACAAGGAATCGAATTACCTGGTGATTTCTATAAGGCAAAGAGATTAGTTTCTAAGTTAGGACTTTCGTCAATGAGAATTAATTGTTGTGAAGATGGTTGCATGTTATATTATAAAGATGATGCAAATTTAAGCAGTTGTAAATTTTGCGGAAAGTCTCGTTTCAAGAGGCTTTCCAGCGAGAAGATGGTCGCTATCAAGGCGATGCATTATTTACCTCTTATACCTAGGCTAAAGAGGTTATATGCGTCGATGAGTCCTGCTCCTCATATGAGATGACACTTTGAAAATAGAAAACCACCTGGTGTTATGTGCCATCCTTCAGATGGAGAAGCTTGGAAGCACTTTGATAGGACATATCCATATTTTGCTAGTGAACCAAGGAACATTCGGTTAGGTCTGTGTGCGGATGGCTTCACGCCTTTTTCTGTATCTGCGACACCGTATTCATGTTGGCCTGTTTTTCTTACACCTTATAATCTACCACCCGAGTTATGCATGACTAGTCCATATATATTCTTAAATTGTATTATCCCCGATCCACGTAATCCGAAAAGTTTGATAGATGTATATTTGCAACCTTTGATTGATGCGCTAAAACAATTGTGGTACGATGGTGTTGAAAGAGACGGATCAAGAAAGGTGGGCCGAGGGACGTGCCTCGACTGTACATGTAAGTTTTCACTTTTCATTAAGTATTTTCATTTACTTTTATATAAAGTTTGAAATACTAATTCAATTTACTTTTTCTTATAGGATCGCTTCAGAGTTAAAGCTGAGGAATTCATACGCAGTCAGCCACCTAATGAGTCGGGCGCGCCATTCCAACTTTCGGCCGAGGATGTTGAAAGACTATGGACGCGGGCTGCAGGCGGTCCAAAATGGGGGAAGGTACACGGCCTTCCTACTAAACATTCCATCGCTATAGATGTGGAATGCAAGGAATAGGGACTTCCTCGCAAGCCGAGCAACTTGATGGGGAGAGCCTCTCCGCTATGCGGGAGACTGTGACAAAGCTCACATCCGAGCTAGAAGCGTCCAAGGAAAGAGAAAAGCTTAGAGATGCTCAGTATATTGGCGTGGTCGCTCAGTGCCAGAGCATGCAAGAGCAGATCAAAAATCTCCTAGCTGGATCTTTTTCGATTCCCCGGTCTCGGCCATCATCGCCAGAGGCTGCCCGTCCCCGTGCTCGTTCGTCCCGTCCTCCAAGTGGTCGTTCCTCCCGTCCTCCCCGTGATCATTCTTCCCGTCATCGACAAGTAGACCCTTCTCAATACCGTGATGATGATGAAACTTCATCAGGCAGTGATGATAATGATGTACCAAACAATGAATGAATTTTAGACAATTTGAACTAGACAAATACAATTTGTTTTCCATTGGGTTGTAATAAGAGTTAACTTAGTTTGGTAGTTCTATTGAAATTTACACTTTCTTGGTTTTAATGTAGCTTTTAATGTTGTTTTTGTTGTTGGGTTGTTGTTGTTGGGTTGTTGTTTGGTATTGTTATTGAAATTGTTGTTTGAATTGTTGTTGTTGTTGCTTGTTAGGGTTTTGGTATGACTAGCAGGTGGTGTAGCTGCCAAAACAGGCAGTTTCTGCCAAAATAATACACAGAAAAGCGACCAAAGTTGATCTCTATTTGGTCGCTTTTCATGTTAAAAAAAATAATTTTCTGGAGAATAGCGACCAACGTTGGTCGCTATTTACCCAAATTTCTACAAAAAGCGACCAAACTTGGTCGCTATTTCATTAAAAAAATAAAATTTCTGGTGATATAGCGACCAAAGTTGGTAGCTAATATTTAAAAAATAAATTAAATTCCTGTATTTAGGGACCAAAGTTGGTCGCTAGTTTAATAAAATAAATAAATAATTGAATAAAAAAATGACCAACATTGGTCTCTAGTTTCCAGGTTTTAAAATATAATATTTGGATTAGAGACCAAAGTTGGTCGCTTTTTAATGATTAATAATAAATAAATAAAAAACGTATCTTATATTTAGAGACCAACTTTGGTCGCCAAATTTATATTATTAAATTAATAAAGCGACCAAAGTTGGTCTCTATAGTCAATATCCGAAAAAATTGGTCCATTTAGCTTAGAGACCAAAGTTGGTCGCTAATTAGCGACCAACTTTGGTCCCTAAATAAAAGGGACCATCAATATAGCTACCAGGCCCTTTTGGTCGCTTTTTAGCCCAATAGCGACCAACTCTGGTCGCTTTTTGCGGTCGCTTTTTCCCGGATTCCTAGTAGTGAGAGCTGATGGCAAACTTCAGCTCTAGAGCTGAAGCTTTTGTTTTGTAACTGGGGAACTTAAGCTCTAGAGCTGAAATTTTTATTTTGTAACTGGGGAACTTAAGCTCTAGACTGAAGTTTTTGTCTTTGTAACTGGGAAACTTCAACTCTTGCACCTCTTCTTGACAAGTTAAAGCTCTTGCACCTCTTCTTGAAAAGTTCAGATCAACTGTTGGAAAGAAGGCATATATCGTTGTCTCAGGATGCAATTTTTGCGCTTGTGAAGATGCTGCTACAGCTTTGAAATGGCCAAAGGCAGTCTGCAAAGAAAGAAGATTCAAGATTATGGATATAGGAGTTGGTGCTTTATCAGGAATTTCAAATTCAGAGGTGCCTGTTGTTCAAGCAGTGTATGTTAGCATGAAAGGACTTATCAAAGTTCATAATCCTAGCCTGGTGATAACAGTAGCTGATGCTGACTCTAATGTGAAAAAAGCTCTAAATATGGCTACAGAGGCTAATACTATTGTGATTTTACGCCTAATATTTCCCTTCCCTTTTGTCTGCACTTGATCTGACATTTTTGACCAATGCATTTGTCATTAATCAAAGAGAACAATGTTGAAGTCATCCTTGTAGTAGAAGAAAGAAGAAAACGAAGGAGGAGAAGGAGGAGGAGAAAGGGGTTGAAGTTGTTTAAAAAGTGGGTACAAGTTAAAAGTTTTTACAAAAAATGGGTATAGGTTAAATGGGAGCGACCAAATAGGGCGCCCCGTGCAATTTTTACAATATTCATTCTGACTTTTGTGATTTGGTAGGATATTTATTATAGACACGTAAACAAATTTTAAAAACCCTTAAACCACATGAAATATTGTGAAGAGTGGCAAAATAAAACAGAATATATTTATCCCAAATGTACATGTGCGATAAATTCTCGTATATTAGAGTATTTCTATATTATGAAGTAATATCTCGTAAACTCACCATCTGTATCAACCTAAAGAGAACAAAGTAAAATAAGTAATTAAGCAGAAATATGAATAATTTGAATCGATCACAGATTTAAATATGCTCGGTAAATTTCATGTGTAATTCAAATTAAGCTTTGTAACACAAAAGTCATTCTTCTTTCTTTTGTAACTTAAAAATCAATTTTCTATAGGCTAGTTAGCAAAAATAAAAGTGGACAGAAGATGTCATTTTTTGGCGGGAAAAAAGATATGGCTATCCTAATTTACCTAAATTTACAATAAATAACTAATTAAAATCTTTATACTATCAAAGTTAAATTCTAAGGAAAGAATAATTCATGCTGATTTCTCCGCTCAATTGCTGATGGTTTAACATAACATCACTAATTACTCCACTAAGTAGTGTAATGGAGTAATTTTCAAGGTAAAAGCGTTTGGTGATAGAAGTAGAATATAATAAGGGCAAACAGTAGAGTGTAAACTCCCGGTTACCTACCTGTACTGTGTAAGAGAATTTAGGTGGAGGGAAATTGGCCAAACAAAAACTGAAACTGAAATTAAACCAGCAAAACCGAAATTCTCACATCCCTTCTTCAATTCTCTCTTATCATTTGTGAAGAAATGGGAAGTCTCCTAATACCAGATGTTGTTCCTGTTGAAGTTTGGCAAAATGCCAAAGTCCCACATCGGTTGGGAGTTAAGTTTGGGGGGATTTTCCCCTATAAAAGAAGGCCTAATGTTTAGGATTGAAATACACCTCTCATTTGCCTTCTCATCTGTTTAAGGCATTTGTATCTTCTCTCTTTAGTATTATTTCACTTGTATTTTTGGAGTGAAATAAAATATTGGTTGTGTCCGAGGAGTAGGCAAAATTAGTCGAACCTCGTAAATTCTGGTGTTCCCTTTATTGTTGCTTTATTGTCTTATTTATTATTTGGTGGCTGTCATAATTTTTGGTATAGTAGTTGTGACTTATTCACACTATATACATTTGGCTTCCGCAACAATTGGTATCAGAGCCAAGGTACTGTCTAAGTATGCTTTGTGGTTGCAGCATAGTCTGATCTTCCACATCAGAAAAGATTTATCTTGGTAACTGAGTCAAGGTTCTGTCTGAGTATGCTCTGTGGTTGCAGCTTAGTCTGATCTTCCACACCAGAAAGGAAATAATCTTGATTTGTGTCGTCAGCTATTAAATAATATTTGTGTCAAAGATGAGAGACAATAAACAAGAAGAATCTACATCAAGTGTCAACAATACGTCATCATTGGCATCTTCGGTTATGACAAGAATTGTGTCAAATGCGAAATTTTCGGTCGAAATATTTGACGGGTCCGGACATTTTGGGATGTGGCAAGGCGAGGTTCTATATGTCCTTTTTCAACAAGGGCTAGATCTGGCCATTGAAGAAAAGAAACCAGATGTTATTGGAGAAGAAGATTGGAGAATTATCAACCGTGTTGCTTGCGGTACTATTCGATCCTACCTTGCTAGAGAGCAGAAATATCCATACACAAAGGAAACTTCTGCAAGTAAATTATGGAAAGCACTGGAGGATAAATTTTTGAAGAAAAACAGTCAAAATAAATTGTACATGAAGAAGAGACTGTTTCACTTCACCTATGTTCCTGGTACCACGATGAATGAACATATCACCAGTTTCAATAAGTTGGTCACAGATTTGCAAAATATGGATACAACTTATGATGATGGTGACTTGGCCTTAATGTTGTTGGCGTCACTTCCTGATGAGTACGAGCACCTTGAAACTACTCTACTCCATGGAAATGACGAAATTTCTCTCAGAGAAGTTTGTTCGGCTTTGTACAGCTATGAACAAAGAAAGCGAGAAAAACAGAAGGGCGGAGAAGGAGAAGCACTGTTTGTGAGGGGTCGTCCTCAAAATCAAACAAGGACAAAGAAGGGAAGATCCAAGTCAAGATCCAGACCCAGCAAAGATGAATGTGCCTTTTGTCGAGAAAAAAGGCACTGGAAGAAAGACTGTCCGAAGTTGAAGAATAAGGCCAAACATAACAATGGAAAGACTATTATGGATTCAAATGTAGCCGATTGTGATGATTCAGACTTCTCATTAGTTACAACAGAGTCATCAACATCATCAGACATATGGTTGATGGACTCGGCTTGTAGCTATCATATGTGTCCCAACAGGGACTGGTTCGTGGAATTTCAAGAAGGAGAATATGGAGTCGTCCACACAGCGGATAACAACCCTCTTACCTCATATGGCATTGGTTCAATACGATTAAGGAACCATGATGGAATGATCAGAACATTAACAGATGTTCGATATGTACCGGATTTGAAGAAGAATCTCATCTCTATGGGAGCCCTAGAATCAAAAGGGTTCAAAATCATTGCAGAAAATGGAGTGATGAGAGTATGCTCCGGTGCACTAGTGGTAATGAAGGCTAATCGGAAAAATAATAATATGTACCGCTATCGTGGCAGTACAATTATTGGGATAGCGACAGTGACATCCAGTGACGACAAAGAGGCAGAAGCAACCAAGCTATGGCACATGCGCTTGGGACATGCTGGAGGAAAATCCTTGAAAACTCTATCAGATCAAGGATTGTTAAAAGGAGTCAAGGCTTGCAACTTGGAGTTTTGTGAGCATTGTGTTAAAGGGAAACAGATAAGGGTTAAATTTGGTACAGCGATCCATAATACTAAATGCATTTTGGATTATGTACACTCTGATGTTTGGGGTCCTTCCAAAACACCTTCATTGGGTAGGAAGCACTATTTTGTAACCTTTGTTGATGATTTTTCCCGAAGAGTATGGGTGTATATAATGAAGAGCAAAGATGAAGTGTTGGGAATTTTTCTCAAATGGAAGACGATGGTGGAGAATCAAACAGGCAGGAGGATCAACTGTATTCGCACAGACAATGGAGGTGAATACAAAAATGATCATTTCAATAAGGTCTGTGAAAATGATGGCATCGTCCGACACTTCACTGTTAGACATACACCACAATAGCATGGAGTGGCAGAACGTATGAACCGGACCTTGCTGGAGAAGGTACGGTGTATGTTGTCCAATGCTGGCTTGGGCAAAGAATTTTGGGCTGAGGCAATTACATATGCATGCCACCTCATTAATCGTCTACCATCTGCTGCTATTGATGGCAAAACACCATTTGAAAAATGGTATGGAAAACCTGCTGTAGATTATAACTCTTTGCACGTGTTTGGCTCAACTGCATATTATCATGTGACGGAGTCAAAATTGGATCCAAGGGCAAAGAAGGCTATTTTTATGGGAATTACTTCTGGAGTCAAAGGATATCGCTTATGGTGTCCTATGACAAAGAAAGTAATATTAAGCAGGGATGTTACCTTTGATGAATCTGCTATGGTAAATAAGGTAACAGAAGATACCAAACAAAATGAAGGTGCTTCTAAACAGGTGGAGTTTGAGGGAAAATTTATTTTTCCTACACAAGAAGCAGAGGAGGAAACAAATGAAGATTATCCTCTAGAAGGAGAGCCAGTAGAGGAGATTCCAACTCAGGAACCTCAACAACAACTTGAATCAATAGCAACCAGCAGGCCAAAAAGAACAATAACGAAACCTGTTCGTCTCATAGAGACGGTTGCTTGTGCAACCTCAATTGTAGCTGATGATGTTCCTACTACTTATAAAGACGTTGTCCAAAGTTCAGAAGAATATAAGTGGAGGATTGCCATGAATGATGACATACAATCCCTTCATCAGAATCATACATGGAGATTGGCCAATCTCCCGAAGGGAAAGAAAGCAATTGGGTGCAAATGGGTATTTGCAAAGAAAGAAGGATTTCCTAACCAAGTAGATGTTCGCTACAAAGCAAGATTGGTGGCCAAAGGATATGCTCAAAAGGAGGGAATTGATTACAATGAAGTGTTTTCTCCATTTGTAAAACATTCCTCCATTAGAATTATGTTGGCTTTGGTAGCACAATTGGATTTGGAACTAGTTCAGATGGATGTAAAAACTGCGTTTTTACATGGAAACTTGGAGGAGGAAATCTACATGACTCAGCCAGAAGGATTCAAAGTTGCTGGAAAAGAAAATATGGTGTGCAAACTTGAAAAATCATTGTACAGATTGAAACAATCTTCTAGACAATGGTACAAGCGATTTGACGAGTTTATGTTGAGGCAAGGGTACAAGAGAAGCAAATACGATCATTGTGTGTATTTGCGCAAGCTTAAAGATGGTTCCTTTGTATATCTTCTCTTATACGTTGATGATATGTTGATAGCTTCCAAGAATTCGGAAGAAATTGATAAATTGAAGAATCAACTGAAGAAGGAGTTCGAGATGAAGGATCTGGGTGAGGCAAAGAAAATTCTTGGCATGGAGATAATTAGAGATAGACGTTCAAAGAAACTCTGTTTATCTCAGAAAGAATATTTGAAGAGAGTACTACAACGTTTTGGCATAGATGACAAGACTAAGCCAGTTAGTACTCCACTTGCTCCCCATTTTAAGCTAAGTACTACTATGTCGCCAATGGATGAAGCTGAACGAGAGTATATGTCAAAGGTACCATACGCAAATGTTGTTGGTAGCTTGATGTATGCAATGGTTTGCACAAGGCCTGACATTTCACAAGCTGTTGGAGTTATTAGCAGATATATGCACAATCCAGGGAAGGAGCATTGGCAAGCTGTGAAGTGGATTCTACGGTATATTCATAATACTGTAGATATCGGGTTAGTTTTTGAGCAGGAATACAATCAGTCTGTAGTTGGATATTGTGACTCAGATTTTGCGGGTGATCTGGACAAACGAAGATCAACTACTGGTTATGTGTTTACTTTTGCAAAAGCACCAGTTAGTTGGAAGTCTACTTTGCAGTCAACAGTTGCTTTGTCTACAACAGAGGCAGAGTACATGGCTATTACAGAGGCTGTGAAGGAGGCAATTTGGCTTCAAGGATTGCTAAAGGAGTTTGGTGTTGAACAAAAAGGTATCACAATTTTTTGTGATAGTCAAAGTGCTATTCAATTAGCGAAGAACCAAGTTTATCATGCAAGGACCAAGCATATTGATGTTCGGTATCATTTCGTACGAGAAATCATAGAAGAAGGAGGAGTCACAGTGAAGAAAATTCATACTACGGAGAATCCTGCTGATATGCTAACTAAGGTGGTGACTGCGATCAAGTTTCAACATTGTTTGGATTTGATCAACATTGTTGAACACTGAAGATTGAAGATGAAGACACAACCAAAATTTGTTATTGAGAGAGAATTGAAAATGTGGAATTTTGCCAAGGTGGAGATTTGTTGAAGTTTGGCAAAATGCCAAAGTCCCACATCGGTTGGGAGTTAAGTTTGGGGGGGATTTTTCCCCTATAAAAGAAGGCCTAATGTTTAGGATTGAAATACACCTCTCATTTGCCTTCTCATCTGTTTAAGGCATTTGTATCTTCTCTCTTTAGTATTATTTCACTTGTATTTTTGGAGTGAAATAAAATATTGGTTGTGTCCGAGGAGTAGGCAAAATTAGCCGAACCTCGTAAATTCTGGTGTTCCCTTTATTGTTGCTTTATTGTCTTATTTATTATTTGGTGGTTGTCATAATTTTTGGTATAGTAGTTGTGACTTATTCACACTATATACATTTGGCTTCCGCAACAGTTACTAGCAAACTCAAGACGCTGAAACACTATACCCCTTTCTTTCTTTCTTTCTTTCTTTCTTTCTTTCTTTCTTTCTTTCTTTTTCACTTTTTTCTTCGAGAGGTCATAGTGATGACTTTCATATCTTCTGTTGCTCTACCGCCGCAAGGTAGGAATAACGTAAGCGTATACATTATTGGAAATATACCCGCTTAGTTGTTGTAGTGTAAATTAATATGTGCATAAATTTGTTGTAATAGGTTGCATATTGCATTTACTTGAAATGATCTATTAGGTGACATGATAGTATAAAAAAATGTTAGTAGTAGAAATTAAACTCGTTTTTTTAGGACTGGGAACTGATGAGAAGGCTATAATAAGTGTGTTGGGACATAGAAATGCAAGCCAGAGGAAGAAGATCAAAGAAGCATATCAGCTGCTTTATGACAAATCCCTCATTGATGATCTCCATTCTGAATTATCTGGTGATTTCGCGGTATTATTCTTCTTTCCTTCAACACATCTGTTTAATTATAGTACTAAATAAAATCCCAATTTAAAGGGATCATCTTATGAGCCTAGTAATTCCTTAAGGTACATTTGAAGATTTTGGTCTCTTTACTTTTCAGGGATAATTAGAATTTGAAGGAAGATTTGTCACTTGTACAGTTGAATTAGCTTTATCTCACATATAATTTCCTAGAAAGCTAAAATCACTTCTTAATTGAAGCATATGATTAACTAGCTACAACAAATTTGCAGTTTTGAGTTTTGATTCTACAAATATTCAAAGAACTGAACTGTTATATCCATAGAAGAACCTTCAAAAACTATACGTTCCAAATTCCAATTTTGGGACTCTCAATTTTCACCAGAAACTTTAAAAGTGAAAAACAGAAATGAAGAAAAGACTTGTTGATAAGGATTACCTATGTATAAGCTTGTTAACTATTCTTTACTGCAGATGAGCAACTCTAGTGTCTGAATATGAGTAGTATCAGCTATAGTTACTACTTAATCTCAAAGTTTTGACTTCTATGGATTTCATGTTTGATGCATGACAGAAAGCTGTGATCCTCTGGGCATATGATCCTCCTGAAAAAGACGCGAGGCTCGCAAATGAGGTCTTAAATTCATGGATACGTGACGAAATAACCCGTCTACAAGTGATAGTGTTAGAAAAATAATAAACAAAATTGGCTTTGAGGTGTGAAAATCGATGTCCTTAAAGAGTTATCGCCTGTATACTAATTTAGGGAAAATACAAAACGATTCTTTTCAGGATACAACAAAGCCTGCAGTAACACTTGTGATTTTCTATATCCACTTCGTTGGAATTCTTGTGTATTTATATGCAACCAACAGACCCTTTCTGATAGGATGTCTTGTTTCACAAACAGACACGACTATTTATTCGAATTTTGAATTTAAAATTCAAATAAATAATTAACTCTAGGATCTCGTGCCTGTTGAGTTAATCTCGTGCCTGTTGAGTCAGTCTCGTGTCTATTGAGACAATCTCGTGCCTGTTGAGTCAGTCTCGTGTCTGTTGAGACAATCTCGTGCCTGTTGAGTCAGTCTCGTGTCTGTTGAGACAATCTCGTGCCTGTTGAGACAATCTCGTGCCTGTTATGTGCTATTTCATAATGATCAGTTCCGAGGCTAACAGGCACGGTACGAGTAAGGTCGGTCCCGAGAGTGTTTCACATGACAGGCACGAAACTTCTTTCTTCCGATGTGGGAAGAATCCAACTTCCAACTTGCCAATAACAAACTATCTTACAATCCCCCACTAGTTTGTTATTTCACTTCATAACACTTGTGAATAATTGAAAGTATCTTTTATAGATTTTAACGTTCCTTTAGTGTAAGTATATTAAAGTTTTGACGAAGTTAATGGTATCTTAAGATTTGAATCACAAATCCTTGTGTCAAAACCGAAAATACCACACACACAGCGTTATCTAGTAGCTTAGAAAATCCAGTATTCGCTTTAGCACGTTTACGGCCATGTGCTCATCCTGAATTCATGAATATGTACAAGATCAACCCTTTAAATCTTGCTAGAAGCGGCACCACTTCAATATTCATATAGGTGGAATTAGTTAATATGTCCCTGTTACTCCAGACATTAATAATTCCATCAAGATTAATCAACCTCTTCATATAACAGTATGCACTTTGGAGTTTGTCTTTATGCCCCTGTTATAACAAGCATTTAACAATTCCTTAACTCCTCATATAACAGTAAGTAGTACAATAGAATTAGGGCTCCTAAAGAGGAGATCAGTGCTTAAACAATACACGTAACTTGTTATTACCCATTGAACTTATATTGTTAGAGTGTATACTAACTCAAAGTGGGGTTCCCATTCCTTGTATTTAATTTAAGGGTCTCAGCCCCATCCCTCCACAAGTTTGTTGTACTACATCTCTACCTAATGGCTTCGTAAGTGGATCAGCCAAATTCTTATTTGATCTCACATATATTATAGCTATAGCTCCATTTGTAATTAATTCTCTTATATAAGCATGTCTCAAGCTTATATGTCTCGATTTCCCATTATATATTTTATTGTGAGCAACACACATTGTAGTCTCACTATCACAGAATATGAAAATGGCTGGCATAGGTTGTGGCCACAACTTTATATCAAGTAACATATTCCTCAGCCATTCTGCTTCTTTTGCAGCAGCTGCTAATGCAATAAATTCAGATTCCATAGTAGAATGGAAAATACATGTTTGTTTCTTGGATGCCCAACTAATGGCTCCACCGCCTAGAGTAAATATCCATCCTGATGTGGATTTATTATCATTAACACTTGTAATCCAACTTGCATCAGAATATCCCTCTAATACATTAGGAAAACCATTATAGCAAATGCCTAAGTGCTTTGTATATTTTAAATATCCAAGTACTCTACTTATTGCTTTCCAATGATCATTACCTGGATTACTAGTAAACCTTGAAAGTTTACAAACAGCAAATGCAATGTCGGGTCTAGTGCAATGCATTGCATACATCATACTACCTATAGCACTTGCATACTCCAACTGTGCTACTGCTCTTCCAGTATTTGCAGTTAGCTTAACACTAGAATCATAAGGAGTATTATACCCCTTTATTCCTAAATGACTGAATTTAGTAAGGATTTTATCTATATAATGTGCTTGTGACAAAGTCACTTGCTTGTTATCTCTTTTGACCTTGATTCCCAAAATAGTATCAACTTCATTTAAATCCTTCATTTTAAAAACTGAGGTTAGATACTTTTTGGTCTCGGTAATTCCTTGTAGATTCGTACCAAAAATCAGCATGTCATCGACATATAAACAAATTATTACTCCATATTCTTTTGTAAATTTAGAGTAAATGCACTTGTCTGCATTATTATGTACGGATCCGGTTGATAGTATTACACTATCAAATCTTTCATGCCACTGTTTAGGCGCTTGTTTAAGACCATAAAGAGACTTTATCAATTTACAAACTTTCTTCTCGTTTCCCGGAAGAACAATTCCTTCAGGTTGTTGCATATATATTTCTTCACTAAGGTTCCCATTTAAAAAGGTTGTTTTAACATTCATTTGATGTACGTAAAGATCATAGATAGAGGCCAAGGATAAAAGGACTCTAATCGATGTTATTCTTGCAACAGGAGCATATGTATCAAAATAGTCTATGCCTTCCTTTTGAGTGAAACCTTTTGCAACTAATCTTGCTTTGAAGGTTTGGACAGAACCATCTGTATTGTACTTTCTCCTAAAGACCCACTTACAACCTATAGGTTTTGATCCAAGAGGAAGATCAACCAAAACCCAAGTGTTGTTGGATATAATTGAGTCCATTTCATCATTAATGGCCTCTTTCCAAAAAGCAGCGTCTCTAGAAGACATTGCTTCTTGAAACGTCTTTGGGTCTTCTTCAACATTTAATACAATTGGAATTTGATTACAAACGTTTGTCCTATCTCCTTCAACAAGAAATACTATAGATTGTGAAGAAATAAAATCAGAACCAAGATGTTTTTCCTTTCTTATTCTTTGGCTTTTCCTTGGTTCTATCTGCATATCATCACTTCTTTCCTTAGTTTTAATAATTTCAGAAAGCGACAATTTATTAGCATCAATACGTTTTCCATTTATTTCAGTCATTTCATCAATATTGTCATTTATAAATCTATTTTCAATAAATTTAACATGTATAGATTCTATAATGACATTATATTCTAGATCTAGCAGTTTATAAGCTTTGGAGTGTTGTGCATATCCTATAAAAACACTTTTAATTCCTCTAGGACCCAATTTTGTTCTTTGATGGTCAGGTACTCTATAATAGGATATACACCCCACACTTTAAAATAATTTAAATTTGGTTTTCTACCATTCCAAAGCTCATAAGGCGAAATATGCATACTTTTTGAAGGCACTCTATTTAAAATATAACATGCAGTTAGTAGTGCTTCACCCCATAAATTATGTGGCAAATGTGCATTAAGTAACATAGCATTAACCATATCCACCAAAGTTCTATTTTTTCTTTCCACTAACCCATTTTGTTGAGGAGTATAAGAGGCACTCATTTGATGTATTAGGCCATGCTCTTCACAGAACTTATTAAATTCGTTAGGAAAATATTCTCCGCCTCTATCACTTCGAATAATTTTAATTTTCCTACTCCTTTAATTTTCCACAACAGACTTGTATTCTTTAAACTTTTGAAAAGCTTCGTCCTTAGTTCTAAGTAGGTAAACATATGTAAATCTAGAGAAGTCGTCTATAAAAGTAATAAAATATCTTTTGCCTCCTCTAGTTAATTCTCCATTTAATTCACACAAGTCTGAATGTATTAAATCTAATAGTTCTGTGGATCTTTCAACTTTACGAAATGGTTTCTTTGTCATCTTTGCTTGTATGCAAATTTCACATTTTATATGTTGAGTTTTACATGAGATATAACCATTTTTGGACATATAATTCAAGGAGCCAAAATTTAAATGTCCTAGTCTAGCATGCCATAAACAAGAATCAGACTCAACGATGTAAGCAGAAACATAATTTATTTCATTAATACTCAATTTGAACATGCCGTTACAGTTATAGCCTTTTCCAACAAAAACACCATTCTTAGACACTATTACATGATCAGACTCAATAACTATCTTGAAGCCTTTCTTTGACAGCAAAGCAGCGGACATTAAGTTTTTCTTCATATCAGGAACATGATACACATTCAGTAACGTCAACTTCTGGCCAGATGTGAAGTTAATCTCAATACTTCCTTTTCCAGCAACATCTGCCTTAACATGGTTTCCCATCAAGACTTGTTCAGAATCCTGCACTTCTGCATATGTCTTGAACATCTTCTTGTCATAACAAACATGAATAGTAGCACCCGAATCTAGCCACCAGTCTTGAGTATTTGTAGCAGCGGTAGCCACATTCAACTCTGTGACCATACCAATTTGCATTGCGGAAACCATGGCAACCAGTCCTTGGGCAGAATTTTCCACTATGTTTGCCTTTTCAGAATTTCCAGATTTTTCAATCTTTCTAGACTTTTCGGTATTGCCTGCATTGAAATTTATTCCTGCCTTTCTATATCTGCAGTCCCGAATCATATGGCCTTTCTTTCAACAATGATGACAACTAAAGTTCTTTCTCTTTTTAAAAGAAGACTTTTTGGAAACTTTCAGATGTTTGTTCCCACTTCCTGAACCATTCTGACTGACAAATTTGACTGCGGAACTCGAAGGCTGACTAATAACATCACGAGCACGAGTCTCACTTTCAATTTGAATGTGAGTACGAAATTGTTCCACAATCATTTTATCCATAGAATGTAGGATTTTCTTTCTATAGTCATTCCAAGAGGAAGGCAATTTCGAAAGAATAACACCTATTTGAAGTGCATCAGGAATTTTAACTTCAAGATCACTTAGTTTTGATACTAAGATTTGCAGTTCATGAATCTGATCCATTATAGGCCTAGTATCAAATATTTTAAATTCAAAGTACTGCAGAGCCAGGAATTTGTCAATACCTCGTTTTTCATTCTGGTATGCAGTTTGTAGAGCAGTCCAAATCTCTCTTTGCGACTTCAGATTGCAGTAAAGATCATAGAGTCGATCTGTCAAAGTATTCAGAATATGGCCGCGACACAACAGTTCATCATGTTCTCGTTTCTTCCTTTCTTCCTTGACTACGTCAGAATCTTCTGCTGTGGGCTCAGGCATCAGAGGCAAGGCAGAATCAAGAACATAGTAGATATTGAGAGCGGACAACAAGAATATCATCTTGTCTCTCCAACGGGTAAAGTTCGTTCCATCAAAGCGATCAAGTTTGATGAACTCCTTCGGATTCTCAACAACAGACATCAATTTCTCCATAGCAGAATAACTCTTTAAGATTGTTAGAAAAATAATAAACAAAATTGTCTTTGAGGCGTGAAAATCAACTGTCCTTAAAGAGTTATCGCCTGTATACTAATTTAGGGAAAATACAAAACGATTCTCTTCAGGATACAACAAAGCCTGCAGTAACACTTGTGATTTTCTATATCCATTTCGTTGGAATTCTTGTGTATTTATAGGCAACCAACAGACCCTTTCTGATAGGATGTCTTGTTTCACAAACAGACACGACTATTTATTCGAATTTTGAATTTAAAATTCAAATAAATAATTAACTCTAGGATCTCATGTCTGTTGAGTTAATCTCGTGCCTGTTGAGTTAGTCTCGTGCCTGTTGAGACAATCTCGTGCCTGTTGAGTCAGTCTCGTGTCTGTTGAGACAATCTCGTGCCTGTTATGTTCTATTTCATAATGATCAGTTCCGAGACTAACATGCACGGTACGAGTAAGATCGGTCCCGGGAGTGTTTCACATGACAGGCACGGAACTTCTTTCTTCCGATGTGGGAAGAATCCAACTTCCAACTTGCCAATAACAAACTATCTTACAGATAGTAGAGATAGCCTGTGCATCAACTCCTGATCATCTAGTTGCTGTAAGACAAGCGTATTGTGCTCTCTTTGGTTGTTTACTTGAAAGAGGATATCATAGCACATGTCTCTCTTCCTCTCCAAAAGGTTAATTTATTTCATTATTTCCAGTCACATATTGTCAAACGAAGATGAATAAATGTACTGTTCTAGGAATATATTTTTCTATCTCTGTTTGTTGCTGGATACAATACTATCTCATTTATAAACTCGAAATCTCATTAGCACTGAAATTGCTACTAGCAACCTTAAAACATCTTCTCTGTTTAGTATTCCATTATCCAGCCCATCATTCATTATTTATATGTTGATTATGAAATGTTAGGGGTGTTTTGTATGAGGGAAAATATTCTTCTGCAAATAAATCAAGTTCTGGTGTTTGGATGACACAAAATATTTTCTGCCAAAACCTTTACAATTATTTCAACTCCTAATTTCATATCACTGACTTAACCAACACTCAAGACTAACAACCTTCAATTCTCAAAATTTTCATCAAAATAATATCCAGATTGCTAATATTATTATAACTCTTCACATCAGATTGAAAGTATTTTCCATTTTCCAATCAAACACCAGAAAACATTTTCAGGAAAATGATTTCCCTCATAAGAAATGCACCTGTTGTTTAAGATATTTTCCTCTCCAAAGTGTTGAATTTGGCAAAGTCCCACATCGGTGGGTTAGCCATTTGGTTGGGAAATTTTCCCTATAAAAGAAGGCCTAATGTTTAGGATTTAAATACACCTCTCATTTGCCTTCTCATTTGTTTAAGGCATTTGTATCTTCTCTCTTTAGTATTATTTCACTTGTATTTTTGGAGTGGAATAAAATATTGGTTGTGTCCGAGGAGTAGGCAAAATTAGCCGAACCTCGTAAATTCTGGTGTTCCCTTTATTATTGCTTTATTGTCTTATTTATTATTTGGTGGCTGTCATAATTTTTGGTATAGTAGTTGTGACTTATTCACACTATATACATTTGGCTTCCGCAATAATTGGTATCAGAGACAAGGTACTGTCTAAGTATGCTCTGTGGTTGCAGCATAGTCTGATCTTCCACATCAGAAAAGATTTATCTTGGTAACTGAGTCAAGGTTCTGTCTGAGTATGCTCTGTGGTTGCAGCTTAGTCTGATCTTCTACACCAGAAAGGAAATAATCTTGATTTGTGTCGTCAGCTATTAAATAATATTTGTGTCAAAGATGGGAGACAATAAACAAGAAGAATCTACATCAAGTGTTAACAATACGTCATCATTGACATCTTCGCTTATGACAAGAATTGTGTCAAATGCGAAATTTGCGGTAGAAATATTTGACGGGTCTGGACATTTTGGGATATGGCAAGGCGAGGTTCTAGATGTCCTTTTTCAACAAGGGCTAGATCTTGCTATTGAAGAAAAGAGACCAGATGCTATTGGAGAAGAAGATTGGAGAATTATCAATCGTGTTGCTTGCGGTACCATTCGATCCTACCTTGCTAGAGAGCAGAAATATCCATACACAAAGGAAACTTCTGCAAGTAGATTATGGAAAGCACTGGAGGATAAATTTTTGAAGAAAAACAGTCAAAATAAATTGTACATGAAGAAGAGACTGTTTCACTTCACCTATGTTCCTGGTACCACGATGAATGAACATATCACCAGTTTCAATAAGTTGGTCACAGATTTGCAAAATATGGATACAACTTATGATGATGGTGACTTGGCCTTGATGTTGTTGGCGTCACTTCCTGATGAGTACGAGCACCTTGAAACTACTCTACTCCATGGAAATGACGAAGTTTCTCTCAGAGAAGTTTGTTCGGCTTTGTACAGCTATGAACAAAGAAAGCGAGAAAAACAGAAGGGTGGAGAAGGAGAAGCACTATTTGTGAGGGGTCGTCCTCAAAGTCAAACGAGGACAAAGAAGGGAAGATCCAAGTCAAGATCCAGACCCAGCAAAAATGAATGTGCCTTTTGTCGAGAAAAAGGGCACTGGAAGAAAGACTGTCCGAAGTTGAAGAATAAGGCCAAACATAACAATGGAAAGGCCATTATGGATTCAAATGTAGCTGATTGTGATGATTCAGACTTCTCATTAGTTACAACAGAGTCAGCAACATCATCAGACATATGGTTGATGGACTCGGCTTGTAGCTATCATATGTGTCCCAACAGGGACTGGTTCGTGGAATTTCAAGAAGGAGAATATGGAGTCGTCCACACAGCGGATAACAGCCCTCTTACCTCATATGGAATTGGTTCAATACGATTAAGGAACCATGATGGAATGATCAGAACATTAACAGATGTTCGATTTGTACCGGATTTGAAGAAGAATCTCATCTCTGTGGGAGCCCTTGAATCAAAAGGGTTCAAAATCATTGCAGAAAATGGAGTGATGAGAGTATGCTCCGGTGCACTAGTGGTAATGAAGGCTAATCGGAAGAACAATAATATGTACCGCTATCGTGGCAGTACAGTTATTGGGATAGCGACAATGACATCCAGTGACGACAAAGAGGCAGAAGCAACCAAGCTATGACACATACGCTTGGGACATGCTGGAGGAAAATCCTTGAAAACTCTATCAGATCAAGGATTGTTAAAAGGAGTCAAGGCTTGCAACTTGGAGTTTTGTGAGCATTGTGTTAAAGGGAAACAGACAAGGGTTAAATTTGGTACATCGATCCATAATACTAAAGGCATTTTGGATTATGTACACTCTGATGTTTGGGGTCCTTCCAAAACACCTTCATTGGGTGGGAAACACTATTTTGTTACCTTTGTTGATGATTTTTCCCGAAGAGTATGGGTGTATATAATGAAGAGCAAAGATGAAGTGTTGGGAATTTTTCTCAAATGGAAGACGATGGTGGAGAATCAAACAGGCAAGAGGATCAAGTGTATTCACACAGACAATGGAGGTGAATACAAAAATGATCATTTCAATAAGGTCTGTGAAAATAATGGCATCGTCCGACACTTCACTGTTAGACATACACCACAACAGAATGGAGTGGCAGAACGTATGAACCGGACCTTGCTGGAGAAGGTACGATGTATGTTGTCCAATGCTGGATTGGGCAAAGAATTTTGGGCTGAGGCAATTACATATGCATGCCACCTCATTAATCGTCTACCATCTGCTGCTATTGATGGCAAGACACCATTTGAAAAATGGTATGGAAAACCTGCTGTAGATTATAACTTTTTGCACGTGTTTGGCTCAACTGCATATTATCATGTGACGGAGTCAAAATTGGATCCAAGGGCAAAGAAGGCTATTTTTATGGGAATTACTTCTGGAGTCAAAGGATATCGCTTATGGTGTCCTATGACAAAGAAAGTAATATTCAGCAGGGATGTTACCTTTGATGAATCTGCTATGGTAAATAAGGTAACAGAAGATACCAAACAAAATAAAGGTGCTTCTAAGCAGGTGGAGTTTGAGGGAAAATTTATTTTTCCTACACAAGAAGCAGAGGAGGAAACAAATGAAGATTACCCTCTGGAAGGAGAGCCAGTAGAGGAGATTCCAACTCAGGAACCTCAACAACAACTTGAATCAATAGCAACCAGCAGGCCAAAAAGAACAATAACGAAACCTGTTCGTCTCATAGAGACGGTTGCCTGTGCAACCTCAATTGTAGCTGATGATGTTCCTACCACTTATAAAGACGATGTCCAAAGTTCAGAAGAAGATAAGTGGAAGAGGGGCAGCTGTAAGCACGTGATTTTTTTGCTTCACGAGCAATCACTCAAAAAGGAAAACAAAAAATAGTGATAAATGGCCTCACTGTACAATTTGTCGTTTTTCCGTGACAGGTGTTGTTAGTCATGTGTAGATCTGCCCATTTTGCATTTAATCTTACCGATCAAAATACAAAAGCATGTCTGTCAGGGTAGTCAAAATCGTAATTCGGTCGTTAAAAAGAACGAAAATTCAAAAAATATAGGCGTCGTTCGTTCTAGGTTGTGATTTAACTTGCTTAAATATTTTAATTTGGTGTGATAATTGTGTTGAAGTGTCACATGGTTGTTTGTTTTAATTTCATTTTTTGTTTCATTATTTACTTTTGTTATTTCATTTTTGTTTCAACATAAGAAAACAAAGAAAAGATTGATTTGGGCCCAGAAAATGAAATAAAAATAGGCCCAAAACCGACCAAGGACCCGGTCCAGACCAGGCCTGCCCAGGCACCTCCCGAAACGACGCCGTTTTAGGCAAGTCGATCTGAGCCGTCTAAGCCTCTTGATCCAACGGTCCACATACGCACCCGTGACCCGACCTGTTTAGACGGTCCAACCCAATCCATCACTTAAACCCAAACGACACCGTTTTAATACCAAATGGCTTCGTCTCACCCCTCACCATCAGATCCAAGCCGTTGAGATCATCTGATCCAACGGCTCAGATCTAAACCCCTAGACCATATATAAACCTTCCCTTACACCCCACGCCCCCTATACGAACACCCCATCCCGTCGTCCCCAAGCTCAAACCCAGACCTCCCATTAGAAACCCTAGCCGCCCCATCTCCCTCGCCATTAAAGCCGGCGGCATGGACGCCGGTGGCCACCTCCTGAACACCCTAGGACCACCTCACTGTCCTAAACATGGATCTGCTATCCATTTGCCTCGAATCACCTTCCTTCGTCTCGAATCTTCATTTGAAGATTTGAGTCGAAACTCTGATCTATACCAAACCACCCCATCTTCATACCAGACACTCCCCTGACCCTCCTCTTGACCAAACCAAACTTGGTTTGGTCCGAATCCACCCACAACTCCCCAAAAACCAGATCTGAGAATCCAAAACCTAGAACACGGATAGCCTTGGAATCCAGCCGACCTTAACAAGGGTTCGAGGTCTAATAAACCTTAATCAAGGTGTTCTCATGTGAGAACACCCAGATTAAAGTTTGTTCGGCTTCAAATGGTCAAAGTGGAGTCAGTTTTGGGTCAGTTTGGTTTAAACATTTTTCGGTAAGTTATTCTTTTCCTTTTTGTTTATTCAACTGCCAATTAAGTCGTTAGCATGCTTTGTTGTGTTTGTTTGTTATTTTCTGATAGTTTTCTTAATTTCTTCCATCTCTGTCAAAGACCTGTTTATTTGGTCGATTGTTTTCTGTGTATGATTTAAATGTATCCTGTGATAAGCATATCCGATTAGGATAGTCGTCGCATAAATAACTTATATAGGTTCCCAGTGATCGACCAAAGTTGTCCGAAGCCCTTTAGGTCCCTGTATGTGTTTGTTTATTTGAACGATTGATTATTACCTATTATAATTAGTGTAGTCGACTCGATAAATGTCGTCGATTAGTTCTCTATAACTAATGGATCAAATAAGCTAATAATTTCACATGACTAAATGAACCATGTCACTGACTGAATGCTCGACATTGCCTGAGATTATCCTATAAACTGCATTACAAAACAGCTAAAAAATTCAGTCTAGGGCAGCTTCGATTTTAAATTTTTCAGAAGTCCAAAATAACCCATTATTGCAGAGGGTCAAGACAGGGATAACCAGGGTTTAACAGGGGTAGTCTGGGGTTTGAAAAGAACAAAAATGATTAGTTTAAATGAGCTGACAAGTAGGGTACTAATTTGGGATTAAACTAATACCAATGGGGAACAAGACACAAGAGTATGGGGTTTAAAATGAATACTTAAATGAACCCATAACCTTTGATTAAAGAAAAGCCAGGCGTGGGGAACAAAATGGCTGGCATCAAAATATGCTTAAGCATGGGTTTAAAGGGTATGGGCAGTCTGCAAAATGGAGGATCGAGACAGCTTGACTGCACTGGTCGATTGGTTTATAAATAGGCCATTTCGGAACTTAAAAAGGGCTGGACTTTTAGTCTTCAGAAAAAAAAGAAATAGAAAGAGATTTGAGAATACTGTGAATGAGTATCATTTGAAAACTGTGTAAGAGTTCAAGTTGTTCAAGCTGTCTTTGCTGATTGTTGTTGGCTGTTGGCTCATCTTTTGTGGTTATTGATTTTCTGCTGTGACTGCATTGAACATTTTGGGTTTTCTTGGCTGCATCTCATTACTCTTTTCTGGGATCACTTGTTTGGTGCTCGACCATCTTTGGTTTTCTTTGGTCTGGAAATTGTTGCTGGTTGTCTGTGGACTGTGGAAAACACTTGTGATTGTTGGTTTGTTGCTGTGTTGTTGCTGTGTATCTACTGTTGCTGTGTTTACTGCATACTACCCAGCTGATCAGTCCTTTCTTCTTTGTCCTCTATACCAGGTACACAACCAATGCACTATCAAATGTAATTGGAACATTGAGCATGAATGCAAAAAGAAAAGACCCGAAGTTGATTTTCATACATAGATTGTTATATTAGATATCATGTACTGTATGATAATTTTCATTCCTGTGTTGACAATAGAAGCAGCCTGTATGCCCAGTGTATATCAATATAGATTAGCTAAATGGTAGTTTACATATGTATGCTGATAGGTGAGAATATTCTCAATGAAATAGGTTGCATCTCAGACTTAGTTTACTTTGTAATATGTGCTGTAATGTATGCCAAGCATGAAAACTGTACATCATTGGCTAAGTTCTTCCTTTTCTGATTAATGGTCTCATATAACTAGCAAACCACCTGTTAAGACCAAGAACACAAAACTTGCAATCTCAACCTCATGAAGGTCGAGCCCAGGTCAAAACAGACCAAGCAGGCCCGCATCGAACAAGCAGTGGCCCAGGTCTGGCCCATCACGCATGGGCTGGATTTGGGCCCGTGATTATTTGTTCGGCTGACGGTGCACGCAGCCTCGTTTCTAATTTTTAAGCATTTCTGAATGTTGTTATAGATAACTTGCAAGCACGTAATTAATTAGGACTACCTATTGTTTTCAATTAGTAGAGACAAACGCGACAAGAAACGTAGTTGCTATAGGATATCCTTTTAAAATAAGAACGAGATGAGCCTCGAAAAAAATAAATAAAACGCACGAGCTGCGGGGCCCTCGTTAAATGTATATTATCGAAGCATTCAGTTTCCAGGATGGGTCGTTTAGCAAATCTCACGGCCCTCCCAGAATAATAACGCGATGGTCTCTTTAAACGCGTACTTAATAATGTTATCTCCTTAAACTCGGGTGCACATTTATGTGACCCAAATCCCAATCTCAACGGAATCGAAATGTGTCTCTAACCACGGGTACATTGATTGTGGCGTGGTCTGAGATGCATTTCCACGACGTTGCAAATTCTTTTCATAAGGAATGAGACGAGCCTCGACAAACAAAAAATGTACAAAGTGCGGGGCCCTCTAAATGTATATATATAAAATACTTAGAATTCGGGACATGCCGTTTAAGCAAATTTCATGGCTTTCCCCAAGATAACAACACGCTAGTTGCTTTAAGCGCGCCTTTAATAATTTATTTTCCTTAACTCGGGTGCACATTTATGTGACCCAAATCCAAATCTCAACCGAGTCGAGATATGTCAATAATCACGTGTACATTGATGTAACGTGATTCGAGGTATGTTTTCGCGACGTTGCAATTCCTTGTAAAAATAATAATAATGATAAAAGCGGTTAAAAGATAAAATTGGCACATAAGTTCATATTTGTATAAAATCAGATAATCAAGCCGAATATAACAGTTGAGCGACCGTGCTAGAACCACGGAACTCGGGAATGCCTAACACCTTCTCCCGGGTTAACAGAATTCCTTATCCGGATTTCTGGTACGCAGACTGTAATATGGAGTCATTCATTTCCTCGATTCGGGATCAAAATTGGTGACTTGGGACACCCTAAACCTCCCAAGTGGTGACTCTGAAATAAATAAACAAATCCCGTTTCGATTGTCCTTTAATTGGAAAAAACTCCCTTGCACCCTCTCTGGTGCGGAAAAAGGAGGTGTGACAGCTCTGGCGACTCTGCTGGGGATCCTTTGCCCAGAACCACTGGTTCAGGGTTAACAATTCGAGCTTAAAATAATTGTTATTATTTGGCTTTATTTATTATCTGATTTTTTGCGTGTTCGCGCCTAATGTGCCAAATGCTGCTTTAATTGCTTTGATATTATTTGAACTGTACATATAAACTATGCCGAAACCCTTCTCTTCTCTCTTGAGGAGCGCACGCTGGTCGTGGCTTCTTTCTGTTAGTGTCATATGCCAAAATAGAACGAGGATTCGGAGGAGTTGCAAAATCGGATGGCCTTTTGGTTACCGGTACACAACTCCCATCCTTGGCTCGAGTTGTCCGCTCGGGTAAGCCAGGTCTAGAACAAACACCTAGGTTTTACAGCTTAGTATAACTTAACTTCATGCCGGATCCCTAGTAGGAACGCTTATTTGCATCATATGCATTTGACTTAGGGGACTCAGCACAGGGGCTGGGTCCGTCTAGGACAAGCAACCTGAGAATAAAGACCATCCTGCTACATCCTGCTTGCTTTATGCATTTACTTGTTTCAAGGCTTGCATGCTGACCGGTTTCTGAATATCGGGAATGTTTGAAAAAAAAAAGAAAAAGAAAAAAAAAAAAGAATAACGGATAGGGAGATAATTATTCTTGAAAGATCAATACCCAGAAAATGGTTAAAGCTCTGCCAGAATTTTGAAAAAAAAAAGGAAGAAAAAATGTGTGTCTTATTAATTTGTTTTAGAAAGTAAGAGTCTTTGATTCATTTCTAAGAGAAAAATAGTGTGTCTCCAAAATTCGGCTTATGCCTGAACTACGTCAGTTTGATTCTCGCAGGGTGCGAGATACGTAGGCAACCCCCATCGGGCTCAACTTGTTTTTCAAAATATAGGTACAATCCAAAGAACGAAAGTTTTTAAGGTGACATCATACTTTTCGGAAACAACCAAATTTCGTTTTTCTAGGAAAAAAAAGGGGTGTGTCAATTTGGTATTTGAGTCCAATGAGTCTGGATCTTTGCTTAATCACCCCAATAAACATGCAGAATGAGCATAAGTCCAAGTTTGCCGGTAACAGTTAGAAGCAAAATCCCTCTGGAAGTGCGATTATGGTGGGAGGATTTGGAAAAGTCAGAGCAAGACAAGATCAAACTGCACCTGGGAGGTTTGGTTAATTTGTTGAACGTCAGGCCTCGGTGCGACATCATAAAGGCTTTGGTTACATTTTGGGATCCGACCCACAACGTGTTCCGTTTCTCGGATTTTGAACTCACCCCAACCTTAGAAGAAATGGCGGGTTACATGGACGTCACTGAAGGTTTGAGACACAAATACCTGATCGCTCCAAGAGCTGTGAATTCACACAAATTCATGGATCTGTTGAAGATAAGCAAGGGAGTCCCGTACGCTGAACTAGATAGAGGTTTTTCTACCCTACAATTCATATACCAGAGGTACGGGAGCATAGGAGGATTTAATGATCCAGAAAGTGGTGTTTGCAGCAGGGGAAATCTGGTAAAATGGAATGAGCATAGGCGGTTCGCTTTTATGGTGGCATTTTTGGTCCTTGTGGTGTTCCCCCGAAAAGATAGAAATATCGACCTGAAAGTGGCTGGAATCGTCAAAGTCCTGATTACCAACGATAAAAGCATCCTTGCCCCTATGATAGTGTCAGAAATGTACCGAGCCCTCACGGCTTGTAAGGCCGGAACAGACTTCTTCGAGGGGTGCAACTTGTTATTACAGATGTGGATGATCGAGCACTTGTGTCACCATCCTCAGTATATGCGCTACATGTCTACAAATGGGGGCTGCATCGAGGGTTATAACCTAAGGGTTTCAGGTTTCCGATCACCGGGAGGGTTTGAAGAATGGGTATCCTATCTCCGGGTCATCACCGCAGATCAAATAAACTGGACTTTGGGTTGGCTTTCTGTGGAAGAAATCATATACATGTCCTCCACTGGTCCTCACGTCCTCTTGATGGGACTCAGGGGTATTCAACCTTATGCCCCTTACAGGGTAATGAGACAGTTAGGAAGATGTCAAGTACTACACCCGGACGAAGATCTCAGCACTTATGCCGTCGAGGTCAGCAGTGACGGCCAATTTCCTGAAAAGATAGTTCGTTGCATATGGAGTGAATGCCAGTACCTGATGGCAAATACTCGGGTAGGTGATGTGTCTAGGGGTGAAGTCTCGCCGGCCTATCTCGCTTGGCATAACAAGAAGAACATTGTGGAACGGCCAACCAAACGGCCTCACCTCCAAGATTTTGTTGAGTCATCACAAGAACAATGGGACTGGCTCGCAAAAGAGGAAGGTTACCTGGTTGAAATCAGGAAGCTAAAACGACAAGTTGAAAGGATTGTATTCGAAAACAACGTGCAAGTCGCCCAGGAGCAGGCTGAAAAAGACAAGCTAGCCCAAGAGAACCAAACCCTGAAGGCCCGCCTTCGCCAAGCAAGTAAGAATAACATCGACCGACAGAAGCGTTGCTCCGACGAAAGATTGATAGCCAGTTTGAGAAATCAGGTCATCCAGAGCAAAGAAGAATTAGACCAATCAGAGGCTTGCATAGCAAGGATGAAGGTCAAATGGGCAAAAAGGTACAATGGCCCGGAGGAAGCGCCTACAGCAGGTCATGAGGGATTGTGAACTGAGCGTCAAAGCGGTAAAGGAAACAAATTCCGCTCTGCAAGAGCGGATCTTCAAGCAAACACAAGATGCCCAAGCCAATAGAAGATGCTATTACAATGCAATGACCAGGATGGAAAGGCAAATGGAGATGTTCCAGGATCAGCTCGCCACCAATGCACAAACGCTAGGATTAAAGAGCCGACAGATGCGGCAGTTGTTCGCAGAAAGGGACAACATTCGAGCAAGAATTGACGAGATCGGGCATTACATCTACCTGAAATGCTTGGCATGCGAACAAACACCTCGGGAAACCCTTATTGTCTCCATCATGGGTTGCGTCCACCGGGTTATGAACGAGTTGAAGAGCTTGCAAAGAGACCTTACACCTAGGGCCGCGAAAGGGCCGAAAGATGCCTCGTGGGTCCCTAAGTTGGAAAATTAGTCTTTGATCGAGTCTTGTTCGTTTTGTTTGTTGTTTCCCCATATGTTGTTTTCTTTTCGTCAAACCAAGTTTAAAACCGTGGAGTCTGTACTGTTGCTATTTTGTTAAAGTAATGTGCAATAGCAATTTTCGATAATGAAATTGAGTGATTCCAGAGGAATTTCTATGTGTCTTTACTTTGAGGCAGAACTACGCCTGGTCTGATTCACGCGGGGACATGATACGTAGGCAATCCCCATAAGATTCGACCGCTTTTAATAAAGAGAGAAAAGAAAATACATAATAAAATAAAACACTGGGTTTCCCAAAATACTTTAAAGGGACGAATGAGCAAACCGGGATGACGCATGTTGTTTGAAGCAAAGCATGTAGAAACGGTTAACTGCCTAGGTGCATGGCATCCTCTATGTGTTATGATCAAATCTGTTAAACTCTAACGCTAACAAAGTTTGTTGTTGTCTATACCAGACAAGTTAGTTGTTAAAGAACTCTGGCAACACACTCCTACCAAACCAGATCCAAAGGACCGGTAGCAACAAGCATGACTACTTCAGAGAATAGTAATGAGGAAGAAAGGCCAATGAGCCAGTTGCTAAAAGAAGCGATGGAAAAGATTGAAAGGATGGGACTAGAGATGAATGCAATCTAGCCCTAGCCAAAACACAAAAGAGCCCTGAAACACTGGGACACATGCCGGAATACCCTCACTCTGGCCCTTCCACAAGCCGTCCAAATCCCCTTTATCATCAAGAAAGAAGCCCTCATGATTCCCAAGCTCCACCACCCCATCAACCTCTCCCAACACCCAATATTCCCATTTTTGTGGGACCAACATTAGCCCCTTTGCAAAGGACGACCAGTGAGCCATTGTTTCAGGCTCACAATACACAATACTATCCCCCCGAGCCTACGTTCATGCCCTCGAACCACAGGCTTACAATCCACATTTGGAAGTACCAACAGAGGTTGAGAAGCCGGTTAAGGCCCCTGAACAGGATGAAGTGTTGAGAAAGTTCAAAAGCCTGGAGCAGTCATTCAGGAACTTGCACGGATTAGGCAATCAAGTCAGCGTAGCATACAAAGATCTGTGCCCTTTCCCAGACGTCCAACTCCCGGCTGGGTTCAAGATGCCTAAGTTTGATTTATATGAAGGGCACGGTGATCCCATGGCACATTTGCGGGGATTCTGTAGCAAAATGAGAGGGGCAGGCGGTAAGGATGAGCTGTTGATAGCTTATTTCGGCCAAAGTCTGAGCGGATCTGCACTAGAATGGTATACCAGGCAGGATTCCAGCAGGTGGTACACGTGGGATGATATGGCACAGGATTTTGCAGGTCATTTCCAGTACAATCTCGAGATAGTCCCTGACTGTCTCACATTATTGAGAACTGGGAAGAAACTCGGGGAAAGTTTTCGCGAGTTTGGGTTCCGCTGGAGAGAACAAGCAGCTAGAGTCGATCCTCCCATGAGAGAGGGAGAGATGGTGGACTATTTTTTGCAGACATTGGATCCAACCTACTTTGGTCACTTGGTGACAACGGTTGAAAAATCTTTCAACGAGGTGGTCAAGATAGGGGTCATGATAGAAGAGGGTTTGAGGTCTGACAAGATCTTGAACTATTCGGCACTCAAGGCCACAACCCAGGCTATTCAAAACGGCACGGGAGGTGTGTTGAGAAGAAAGAAAGAAGAGGTTGCCACGATCGAGGCAGGCAGTTGGTCCAGGGCTGGCAGGCCACACTACAACCAACCCAGACCTCACAGGTCAAACTACCCATACAACCCACCACAAAATTTCTATCCACCTCGAGAACCACATTGTTCCGTACACCAAGCCCAGGCATACACTCAGCCTCCGGTTCGCCCACAATAGCGCGCACCGGCTCCCCAGAACATATATGCACCACCACAAAACACCTACCCTCCACCAAGGGCGTATAGAAACCCCTCAGGGGCAGGTTTTCGGGGAAATCCAGATGCTAGGAATGACAGGTTGCGGAAGCAGAGAACCTTCACGGAGCTGGGAGAAACCTACACCGCTTTGTTCCACAAGCTGAGGCAATTGGGTTTGGTTAGTCCTGTCCAGACTCGAGAACAAAATCCCCCACCTCAGAATTTGGATCGATCAATCAGTTGTGAATACTGTTCCGGGATGCTCGGGCATGATACCGAGAAGTGCTGGAAATTAAGACATGCCATACAGGATCTTATTGACACCAATAAGATCGAGGTCCAGACACCAGAAGCTCCTAACATCAACCAAAACCCACTGCCAGCGCACCACGAAACTCACATGATTGAGTTGGTGTGTGAGGGAGGAGAATTGAGAAAACCCTCACAAACAGTGATGATGATCCAAGCCGCCCCGAAAGAAGTCTCAACCAGTGGAGGAACGAGTGTACAGTCGTAGGGAGAAGGCGTCAAGCCGGTAGTGATATTGGGAAAGAGCCCGTCCGCCATAACAAGCAAACCCGAGCCAAGCAAGTTGGTAGTATCAGGGATCCCGCCCCACACCGACAGTCGTGTTAAAAGGGGTATGTAGAGAACTGGTGACCATAAAACCTGTGGTCCAACTGCCGATGATTGACAGCAGGGCTGTGCCTTGGAAATATGAAAAGGCGGTGGTGATGTACAAGGGAAAACAGGTGGAAGAAGTCAGTTGTGAAGCGCAAGGGTTGACTCGATCAGGTCGATGTTTTGCTTCGGCGGAGCTAAGAAGAGCCAACCCAGTTGCAACCAAGAAACCTGTGTCCGAAGAAGAGGCTGAAGAGTTCCTGAGGAAGATGAAAGTACAAGACTATTCTGTGGTCGAACAGCTGAGGAAAACACCGGCCCAGATCTCACTGTTGTCGTTACTGATCCATTCTGAGGAGCATCGTCGGACCCTGTTGAAGATATTGAACGAAGCTCATGTACCTAGTGAGATTTCTGTAAACCACCTGGAAACCATTGCCAGCAAGATTTTCGAGGTGAACAGGGTAACATTCTCAGATGATGACCTGCCGGTGGAAGGTACGGAGCATAACAAAGCTCTATACCTAGCTGTCAAATGTGAAGACTCGGTGGTAACTCGAGTATTGGTGGATAACGGCTCAAGCGCCAATATTTGCCCACTATCTACCTTGAACCAGTTAAAGATCGACCACGGAAGGATCCACAAGAACAGTATCTGTGTCCGAGGGTTTGACGGAAACGGAACGGCCACTGTGGGGGATGTTGTACTTGAACTGACCATTGGTCTGGTCCTGTTTACCATGGAATTCCAGGTGTTGGACGCCACAATATCTTATAACCTGCTGTTGGGACGACCCTGGATTCATGCAGCCAAAGCGGTGCCTTCCACCCTACATCAGATGGTGAAGTTCGAGTGGGAAAGACAAGAGGTCGTGTTACACGGCGAGGATACAACGTTCACCATGGGCGGAACCATTGTACCTTTCATAGAGACCGCTGATGGCAAAGGTCCTTGGGTCTACCAGATTTTCGATACAGGGTCGGCCAACAAAATTTCTGAAGGAGAAAGCATCCCGCACCCTAGGGTAGCTGCCGCAACAGTCATGATGGTCTCAGAAATACTGGGTAATGGATTTGTGCCGGGAAAAGGCCTAGGAGTCGAGCTTTAAGGGATTGTCCAACCTGTCTCCCTTCCTAAAAATCTGGAAACTTTCGGATTAGGGTTCAAACCAACCGCAGCAGATAGGAAGCAAGCGCGAAAAATGAAGAAGAGGGTTTGGTTTCTGCCTAAACCAGTGCCACGTCTCTCAAGGTCTTTTGTCAAAGCAAGTGCCAAGGGGTCACCGGTCCCAAAGATTCTAGGACCTTTGATCGGTATAAATGAAGACCTGAATTAGAGTTTTGAGAGGCTATTCGCGGATGTCAGTATGGTGGAAGCTGGAGAAGGTTCCAGCAGAGCAGAGATACAGTTTGTGGGGCCTGAGGCCAAGACCAACAATTGGACAGTTACTCCTCTTCCTGTCCGAGGGGAGTCTTGGTAGTAGGCTTTGATTTATGTTTTGTGTGTTTTGTTTTGTCCGGATTATTCAAGGGTGTAATCCAAATTTTACTTTCGTTTCTGTAAAAGTGTGAACCCTTTTATCCCGCAAGTTTAATAAAGTTCTTTTCTTTTGTCCCATTTTAATTTTTATTTTGTTCTTTTTCTTTCTGAACAGTTCTCTTTTTACTGGTTCTAATGACATGGCATGCACAGCGGATCTTCGACCTAGTCTAATAAATCAATCTGAATCCGACTCAATGATGCAAGAGGTCGTTCGTGATGATGAATCTGAATGTGACGAAGGTGAAGCCTTCGAAGAGATAAACCGAGAACTGTGCCAATTTGAAGAGAAACCCAAGCCTAACCTAAATGACACTGAGGCTGTGAATCTAGGAGACGCTGATAACGTCTAAGAGACCAAAATTAGCATCCACATTGAGCCGAATGTCAGAAAAGAATTGATCAAAACCCTCATGGAATTCAAAGATATTTTTGCACGGTCATATGACGATATGCCTGGATTAAGCACCAATTTAGTGGTTCACAAATTGCCCATTGACCCGGCATACCCTCCCGTCAAGCAAAAATTAAGGAAATTTAAAACAGAGATGAGTGTAAAGATAAAAGAGGAAGTGATTAAGCAGTTGAAAGCGAAGGTCATTCGGGTCACTCGATATCCCGAGTGGTTGGCCAATGTGGTACCAGTCCCAAAGATGGATGGAAAAATCAGGGTGTGCGTCGACTACCGCAACCTCAACAAAGCAAGTCCCAAGGACAATTTTCCATTGCCCAACATCCATATCTTGATCGATAATTGCGCGGGGCGCGAGATCGGATCCTTTGTAGATTGCTATGCGGGTTATCATCAGATCCTAATGGACGAGGAAGATGCGGAAAAAACAACGTTTATTACGCCATGGGGGACTTACTGCTATCGGGTAATGCCGTTTGGATTGAAGAACGCCGGGGCAACATACATGCGAGCAATGACTGCTGTGTTTCATGACATGATACACAAAGAAATCGAGGTGTACGTCGATGATGTGATCATCAAAGCTTGGCGTCAGGAAGACCATGTAGCAGACCTAAGGAGATTCTTCCAAAGACTCCGAAGGTATAATATCAAGCTCAACCCGGCCAAATGCGCATTCGGGGTTCCATCAGGAAAGCTACTAGGATTCATCGTCAGTCGACGGGGAATTGAGTTAGACCCATCCAAAATTGAATCCATCCGAGATTTGCCACCGCCAAGGAACAAAATAGAGGTAATGAGTTTGCTGGGTAGACTCAATTACATCAGCAGGTTCATCGCCCAACTCACAGCAACTTGTGAGCCCATATTTCGGTTGCTGAGAAAGGATGCTGCGGTAGGTTGGACGGCAGAGTGTCAGGAGGCTTTCGACCAAATCAAAGGGTATCTGTCTAATCCACCCGTATTGGTCCCGCCTAAGCCCGGGAAGCCCCTAATTCTTTACCTGACGGTCTTGGAAAATTCATTTGGTTGTGTATTGGGGCAACACGATGACACAGGAAGGAAGGAGCAGGCCATCTACTATCTTAGCAAGAAATTCACAGTACATGAGGTCAAGTACACTCAACTCGAGAAAACATGTTGTGCCTTAACTTGGGTAGCTCAGAAGTTGAAGCACTACCTGTCTTCATATACTACTTATCTCATATCCCGTTTGGACCCATTGAAGTATATCTTTCAGAAACCTATGCCCACGGGAAGGTTGGCAAAATGGCAAATTCTGCTCACAGAGTTTGATATCGTCTATGTGACGAGGACAGCCGTGAAAGCCCAGGCGCTGGCCGATCATTTGGCGGAGAATCCCGTTGATGAAAAATACGAGCCCTTAAGAACGTATTTTCCTGACGATGAGGTAATGCATACAAATGAGTTGGAATTGCCTGAGGAGCCGGGTTGGAAGCTTTTCTTCGATGGAGCTGCAAACGCGAAAGGGGTTGGAATAGGGGCAGTACTCATTTCTGAAATAGGACGGCATTATCCTGTTACGGCTCAACTACGCTTCTATTGCACCAACAATTTGGCCGAGTATGAGGCTTGCATTCTGGGACTGCGCTTGGCTGCCGACATGGATGTCCAAGACGTCTTGGTCTTGGGAGACTCGGACCTCTTGGTACATCAAATTCAGGGGGAATGGGAAACACGAGATCTAAAACTCATACCATACCGACAATGCTTTCATGATCTGAGCAAGCAATTTCGATCGGTGAAATTCAAACACATCCCGAGAGTTCACAATGAGGTTGCGGATGCCTTGGCCACCTTAGCATCAATGCTGCACCACCCTGACAAAATGTATGTTGACCCTCTGCACATCCAGGTCCGTGATCAGCACGCCTACTGCAATGCCGTAGAAGAAGAAGCAGATGGCGAACCCTGGTTTCATGATATCAAGGAATACCTCAGAATGGGGATATATCCAGAACATGCCTCTGGAGACCAAAAAAGAGCCCTTCGGCGTTTGTCGAATGGTTTCTTCCTCAGCGGAGGAATATTGTACAAAAGAACCCCGGATTTGGGATTGTTGAGATGCATAGATGCCAGTCAAGCAACGACGGTTATGGCAGAGGTACATGCTGGAGTTTGTGGGCCACACATGAGCGGATATGTATTGGCAAGAAAGATCCTTCGAACAGGGTGTTATTGGCTCACCATGGAACACGACTGTATCACTTTCGTAAGGAAATGCCATCAGTGCCAGATACATGGAGATTTGATTCATTCTCCGCCAACGGAGTTACATACGATGTCAGCACCCTGGCCGTTTGTGGCATGGGGCATGGATGTCATTGGGCCCATCGAGCCGGCAACATCCAACGGTCATAGGTTCATTCTAGTGACCATTGATTACTTCACCAAATGGGTTGAGGCTAAAACCTTCAAATCCAGTAACCAAAAAGGCAGTGGTGGACTTTGTCCATTCCCATATCATCTGCAGATTTGGGATCCCAAAAGTGATCATCACGGATAACGGTGCGAATCTTAATAGCAGCCTGATGAGAGAGGTATGCCAACAATTCAAGATTACACACCGCAACTCCACCCCATATCGTCCCAAGGCGAATGGAGCGGTCGAAGCAGCCAATAAGAATATCAAAAAGATACTGCGAAAGATGGTGGAAGGATCTAGACAATGGCACGAGAGATTACCCTTTGCTTTGTTGGGTTACCGCACTACCGTCCGAACTTCCATAGGCACAACTCCTTATTTGTTGGTGTACGGAACTGAGGCCGTAATACCAGCGGAAGTCAAAATTCCGTCCCTCTGAATTGTCGCTGAGGCCGGGATTAATGATGATGAATGGGTCAAAGCTCGATTGGAACAGTTGAGCCTGATAGATGAGAAAAGATTGGTAGCAGTGTGCCATGGTCAGCTGTACCAGAAGAGAATGGCAAGAACATATAATAAGAAGGTGCGCCCCAGGAAGTTTGAAGTAGGGCAGCAGGTATTGAAGAAGATCCTCCCACATCAGGTCGAGGAAAAAGGCAAATTCGCCCCAAATTGGCAAGGGCCTTATATCGTGACCAGAGTATTGTCCAACGGTGCTTTGTGTTTGACAGATGTCAAAGGTAGATGTGTCGACATGGCTATCAATTCAGATGCAGTCAAGAGATATTATGCGTAATTTCTTTAATTATGGCAATTTTTGGTTTATTTGTTTGTATTTGGCATTTATTGGATAATGAGATGACGGAGGCAATTCTTTCTTCTATCCAAACACTTTTAACCCTTGCTTCCCCCTTTGAGCCTTAAGTTATTCTTTCATACCCCTCTTTTGGAATCACTAATGGAAAGACATAAAAAAATGAAAAGAAGGAAAAGAAAAAAAGGGAAGATAAAATACAAAACCGTGGGAACTACGTTTGACCTGATTCCTCGAAGAGGATACGTAGGCGCCTCACGGCTCGGTCATAGTGTGCATCATAGTGAATATAGGATGCATAATGTACATAGTGTGCATAATAGGCACAATGTGCGTAACGCACATAGCTCAACATAAGAGTAAAAAATAAAATTCCCCAAGCAAGAAAACTGGGGCAGAGGTTATGTTTTAAGTTCCAACAAAGGTTTGATTCCAAAAGTTGTAGCACATCACCCATCAAATTATTTTCATTTTTATAGCCTTTCTTTAACTCCACACCAAAACCAACATCAACGTCCAAAAGACCTCCCGATCAATGTTCAAGAGATGTCGAGTCAGGCAAATAAGGCCGAGAATAATACACCGATCCCCAGCAAAGAAGAGGATCGTAAGACTGGGAATGAATTGATGGTCAAAGGAATCTCCAGAAGAGAGGGTCGTATCTACAACGCCCCGATTCCTCGAAAGAAATAAAATGAGAGAGTCTTATCGGTGAAAACCTTCACAGGCACCGAGAGGCGATGTAAGATGAGGGATATGAAATGAGAGACTCTTATTGGTGAAAACCTTCACAGGCACCATAAGGCGCCGGGAGATGAGAGAAAAGAGAGAGTCTCATTAGTGAAAACCCCTCGAAGGGCACTATGAGGCGACAAGACAGATCAACAAAAAGCGACCACATTTGCAACGAAATGGATAGTCATTTTATCATCCCCAGCAAGTCAGACCATCGGGCAAATCGATTGATACAAATAGACTGGGTCGGGAATCTATGGTGCACGTCATGATCACGGGGACCAGTCATGTCCTCCAGATAAGTTCTTCTGAGTTTCTTCTCCCCACCAAATATGGGTTCAGAAAGATTTTCTCCTTTTCTAGCTTTTATTTCTCTTCCTAAAATTTGTCTTGAAAAGGATTTTTCAAAGCTTACTACCAGAGACCGAAGGGGAATTCATCCAATACAGGATAACACAAACAGTTTTAAAGGCCGACCCCAGGCAACGCAATGATCGTGCCTCGCAGTTTTGGAGGAAGTAAGCTCCCAAAGGGAATGGTTTCGGGAGTAAAAGCAGATTCCCACAGCATGTGCTTAAAGAGAAAGCAGAAAAGGGAACAAATCGAAAACCAGCCCCAGCAGGCTAGAGACCCCCGGCAGGAAAACAAAGGATTGATGATGGCAGCGAGATGCAACGCCAGGGAAGTCACCAAAAACCGGGGAAGAAAATTTTCTGCCAATTGTCAAAAATTTTCTCGGAGGAAACGGGGAAACAATTTCAATACATTTAAGTTCTAGGTCGCCCACCAGTATAATGCGGGAATACATTTAAGTTCTAGGTCGCCCACCAGTATAATGCGGGAATACATTTAAGTTCTAGGTCGCCCACCAGTATAATGCGGGAATACATTTAAGTTCTAGGTCGCCCACCAGTATAATGCGGGAATACATTTAAGTTCTAGGTCGCCCACCAGTATAATATGGGAATACATTTAAGTTCTAGGTCGCCCACCAGTATAATGCGGGAATACATTTAAGTTCTAGGTCGCCCACCAGTATAATGCGGGAATACATTTAAGTTCTAGGTCGCCCACCAGTATAATGCGGGAATACATTTAAGTTCTAGGTCGCCCACCAGTATAATGCGGGAATACATTTAAGTTCTAGGTCGCCCACCAGTATAATGCGGGAATACATTTAAGTTCTAGGTCGCCCACCAGTATAATGCGGGAATACATTTAAGTTCTAGGTCGCCCTCCAGTATAATGCGAGAATACATTTAAGTTCTAGGTCGCCCACCAGTATAATGCGGGAATACATTTAAGTTCTAGGTCGCCCACCAGTATAATGCGGGAATACATTTAAGTTCTAGGTCGCCCACCAGTATAATGCGGGAATACATTTAAGTTCTAGGTCGCCCACCAGTATAATGCGGGAATACATTTAAGTTCTAGGTCGCCCACCAGTATAATGCGGGAATACATTTAAGTTCTAGGTCGCCCACCAGTATAATGCGGGAATACATTTAAGTTCTAGGTCGCCCACCAGTATAATGCGGGAATACATTTAAGTTTTAGGTCGCCCACCAGTATAATGCGGGAATACATTTAAGTTCTAGGTCGCCCACCAGTATAATGCGGGAATACATTTAAGTTCTAGGTCGCCCACCAGTATAATGCGGGAATACATTTAAGTTCTAGGTCGCCCACCAGTATAATGCGGGAATACATTTAAGTTCTAGGTCGCCCACCAGTATAATGCGGGAATACATTTAAGTTCTAGGTCGCCCACCAGTATAATGCGGGAATACATTTAAGTTCTAGGTCGCCCACCAGTATAATGCGGGAATACATTTAAGTTCTAGGTCGCCCACCAGTATAATGCGGGAATACATTTAAGTTCTAGGTCGCCCACCAGTATAATGCGGGAATACATTTAAGTTCTAGGTCGCCCACCAGTATAATGCGGGAATACATTTAAGTTCTAGGTCGCCCTCCAGTATAATGCGAGAATACATTTAAGTTCTAGGTCGCCCACCAGTATAATGCGGGAATACATTTAAGTTCTAGGTCGCCCACCAGTATAATGCGGGAATACATTTAAGTTCTAGGTCGCCCACCAGTATAATGCGGGAATACATTTAAGTTCTAGGTCGCCCACCAGTATAATGCGGGAATACATTTAAGTTCTAGGTCGCCCACCAGTATAATGCGGGAATACATTTAAGTTCTAGGTCGCCCACCAGTATAATGCGGGAATACATTTAAGTTCTAGGTTGCCCACCAGTATAATGCGGGAATACATTTAAGTTCTAGGTCGCCCACCAGTATAATGCGGGAATACATTTAAGTTCTAGGTCGCCCTCCAGTATAATGCGGGAATACATTTAAGTTCTAGGTCGCCCACCAGTATAATGCGGGAATACATTTAAGTTCTAGGTCGCCCACCAGTATAATGCGGGAATACATTTAAGTTCTAGGTCGCCCACCAGTATAATGCGGGAATACATTTAAGTTCTAGGTCGCCCACCAGTATAATGCGGGAATACATTTAAGTTCTAGGTCGCCCACCAGTATAATGCGGGAATACATTTAAGTTCTAGGTCGCCCACCAGTATAATGCGGGAATACATTTAAGTTCTAGGTCGCCCACCAGTATAATGCGGGAATACATTTAAGTTCTAGGTCGCCCTCCAGTATAATGCGAGAATACATTTAAGTTCTAGGTCGCCCACCAGTATAATGCGGGAATACATTTAAGTTCTAGGTCGCCCACCAGTATAATGCGGGAATACATTTAAGTTCTAGGTCGCCCACCAGTATAATGCGGGAATACATTTAAGTTCTAGGTCGCCCACCAGTATAATGCGGGAATACATTTAAGTTCTAGGTCGCCCACCAGTATAATGCGGGAATACATTTAAGTTCTAGGTCGCCCACCAGTATAATGCGGGAATACATTTAAGTTCTAGGTCGCCCACCAGTATAATGCGGGAATACATTTATGTTCTAGGTCGCCCACCAGTATAATGCGGGAATACATTTAAGTTCTAGGTCGCCCACCAGTATAATGCGGGAATACATTTAAGTTCTAGGTCGCCCACCAGTATAATGCGGGAATACATTTAAGTTCTAGGTCGCCCACCAGTATAATGCAGGAATACATTTAAGTTCTAGGTCGCCCACCAGTATAATGAGGGAATACATTTAAGTTCTAGGTCGCCCACCAGTATAATGCGGGAATACATTTAAGTTCTAGGTCGCCCACCAGTATAATGCGGGAATACATTTAAGTTCTAGGTCGCCCACCAGTATAATGCGGGAATACATTTAAGTTTTAGGTCGCCCACCAGTATAATGTGGGAATACATTTAAGTTCTAGGTCGCCCACCAGTATAATGCGGGAATACATTTAAGTTCTAGGTCGCCCACCAGTATAATGCGGGAATACATTTAAGTTCTAGGTCGCCCACCAGTATAATGCGGGAATACATTTAAGTTCTAGGTCGCCCACCAGTATAATGCTGGAATACATTTAAGTTCTAGGTCGCCCACCAGTATAATGCGGGAATACATTTAAGTTCTAGGTCGCCCACCAGTATAATGCGGGAATACATTTAAGTTCTAGGTCGCCCACCAGTATAATGCGGGAATACATTTAAGTTCTAGGTCGCCCACCAGTATAATGCGGGAATACATGTAAGTTCTAGGTCGCCCACCAGTATAATGCGGGAATACATTTAAGTTCTAGGTCACCCACCAGTAAAATGCGGGAATACATTTAAGTTCTAGGTCGCCCACCAGTATAATGCGGGAATACATTTAAGTTCTAGGTCGCCCACCAGTAAAATGCGGGAATACTTTTAGCTCTAGATTTTGGAATCGGTAACCCCACCTGAAGACGGAAGGCTACAACAGAGATCCCCAAGCAGGAAACAACAAAATCCCCAGCACCAAGAAGCAGAAGGCTGCAAAGGCAAGCGCGATTCAAAAGGAAGAAGGAACGCATCTAAAAAAAAGCAGTTTGGGAACGTTATAGCACGCCCAACATAACAAACTGTGATACCACTGAAGAAACCATTGGAAGAATTAAAGAAGAGGGCCATGTTCCCAGCAGATCAAGCAAAGTGATGAAAACTGGCATTCAGAAAAGGCGAAGGACCAGCATCATCTCCCAAGCTCGCAAAATAAAGGCATCAGAGGAAAGCGTTAGCCGACAAGAAAGCAAGGCAACAAGAACAAGTGGAAGATAGATGAGATCTCACAATCTAGCTTAGCTTCTTGTTTTTCCTTTCAAGAACAATGTAACAAGGAGATCAGTGAGCAGTAGCATCCTACAGCAGCGTGCAACAGCGCACAACAGCAGCGAACACTACAGTCACACGGTAGTCCCAGCTACCAAAATTTCCCGAACTACATTGACCTGATTCCTGTTCAGCCCAGGATATGTAGGAAACCTCTGAAGCAAAGGTTCGGTCAAATCCTTTTCAAAAAATGCTTCACACGGAGTATTCGGACAGGCAAAAATCGCTTGCTTTATCTTTGCGCGAAAACCCTTCGTGTCTTCGGGCAAAGAGGGGCAGCTGTAAGCACGTGATTTTTTTGCTTCACGAGCAATCACTCAAAAAGGAAAACAAAAAATAGTGATAAATGGCCTCACTGTACAATTTGTCGTTTTTCCGTGACAGGTGTTGTTAGTCATGTGTAGATCTGCCCATTTTGCATTTAATCTTACCGATCAAAATACAAAAGCATGTCTGTCAGGGTAGTCAAAATCGCAATTCGGTCGTTAAAAAGAACGAAAATTCAAAAAATATAGGCGTCGTTCGTTCTAGGTTGTGATTTAACTTGCTTAAATATTTTAATTTGGTGTGATAATTGTGTTGAAGTGTCACATGGTTGTTTGTTTTAATTTCATTTTTTGTTTCATTATTTACTTTTGTTATTTCATTTTTGTTTCAACATAAGAAAACAAAGAAAAGATTGATTTGGGCCCAGAAAATGAAATAAAAATAGGCCCAAAACCGACCAAGGACCCGGTCCAGACCAGGCCTGCCCAGGCACCTCCCGAAACGACGCCGTTTTATGCAAGTCGATCTGAGCCGTCTAAGCCTCTTGATCCAACGGTCCACATACGCACCCGTGACCCAACCTGTTTAGACGGTCCAACCCAATCCATCACTTAAACCCAAACGACACCGTTTTAATACCAAACGGCTTCGTCTCACCCCTCACCATCAGATCCAAGCCGTTGAAATCATCTGATCCAACGGCTCAGATCTAAACCCCTAGACCATATATAAACCTTCCCTTACACCCCACGCCCCCTATACGAACACCCCATCCCGTCGTCCCCAAGATCAAACCCAGACCTCCCATTAGAAACCCTAGCCGCCCCATCTCCCTCGCCATTAAAGCCGGCGGTATGGACGCCGGTGGCCACCTCCTGAACACCCTAGGACCACCTCACTGTCCTAAACATGGATCTGCTATCCATTTGCCTCAAATCACCTTCTTTCGTCTCGAATCTTCATTTGAAGATTTGAGTCGAAACTCTGATCTATACCAAACCACCCCATCTTCATACCAGACACTCCCCTGACCCTCCTCGTGACCAAACCAAACTTGGTTTGGTCCGAATCCACCCACAACTCCCCAAAAACCAGATCTGAGAATCCAAAACCTAGAACACGGATAGCCTTGGAATCCAGCCGACCTTAACAAGGGTTCGAGGTCTAATAGACCTTAATCAAGGTGTTCTCATGTGAGAACACCCTGATTAAAGTTTGTTCGGCTTCAAATGGTCAAAGTGGAGTCAGTTTTGGGTCAGTTTGGTTTAAACATTTTTCGGTAAGTTTTTCTTTTCCTTTTTGTTTATTCAACTGCCAATTAAGTCGTTAGCATGCTTTGTTGTGTTTGTTTGTTATTTTCTGATAGTTTTCTTAATTTCTTCCATCTCTGTCAAAGACCTGTTTATTTGGTCGATTGTTTTCTGTGTATGATTTAAATGTATCCTGTGATAAGCATGTCCGATTAGGATAGTCGTCGCATAAATAACTTATATAGGTTCCCAGTGATCGACCAAAGTTGTCCGAAGCCCTTTAGGTCCCTTGTATGTGTTTGTTTATTTGAACGATTGATTATTACCTGTTATAATTAGTATAGTCGACTCGATAAATGTCGTCGATTAGTTCTCTATAACTAATGGATCAAATAAGCTAATAATTTCACATGACTAAATGAACCATGTCACTGACTGAATGCTCGACATTGCCTGAGATTATCCTATAAACTGCATTACAAAACAGCTAAAAGATTCAGTCTAGGGCAGCTTCGATTTTAAATTTTTCAGAAGTCCAAAATAACCCATTATTGCAGAGGGTCAAGACAGGGATAACCAGGGTTTAATAGGGGTAGTCTGGGGTTTGAAAAGAACAAAAATGATTAGTTTAAATGAGATGACAAGTAGGGTACTAATTTGGGATTAAACTAATATCAATGGGGAACAAGACACAAGAGTATGGGGTTTAAAATGAATACTTAAATGAACCCATAACCTTTGATTAAAGAAAAGCCAGGCGTGGGGAACAAAATGGCTGGCATCAAAAGATGCTTAAGCATGGGTTTAAAGGGTATGGGCAGTCTGCAAAATGGAAGATCGAGGCAGCTTGACTGCACTGGTCGATTGGTTTATAAATAGGCCATTTCGGAACTTAAAAAGGGTTGGACTTTTAGTCTTCAGAAAAAAAAAGAAATAGAAAGAGATTTGAGAATACTGTGAATGAGTATCATTTGAAAACTGTGTAAGAGTTCAAGTTGTTCAAGCTGTCTTTGCTGATTGTTGTTGGCTGTTGGCTCAGCTTTTGTGGTTATTGATTTTCTGCTGTGACTGCATTGAACATTTTGGGTTTTCTTGGCTGCATCTCATTACTCTTTTCTGGGATCACTTGTTTGGTGCTCGACCATCTTTGGTTTTCTTTGGTCTGGAAATTGTTTCTGGTTGTCTGTGGACTGTGGAAAACACTTGTGATTGTTGGTTTGTTGCTGTGTTGTTGCTGTGTATCTACTGTTGCTGTGTTTACTGCATACTGCCCAGCTGATCAGTCCTTTCTTCTTTGTCCTCTATACCAGGTACACAACCAATGCACTATCAAATGTAATTGGAACATTGAGCATGAATGCAAAAAAGAAAAGACCTGAAGTTGATTTTCATACATAGATTGTTATATTAGATATCATGTACTGTATGATAATTTTCATTCCTGTGTTGACAATAGAAGCAACCTGTATGCCCAGTGTATATCAATATAGATTAGCTAAATGGTAGTTTACATATGTATGCTGATAGGTGAGAATATTCTCAATGAAATAGGTTGCATCTCAGACTTAGTTTACTTTGTAATATGTGCTGTAATGTATGCCAAGCATGAAAACTGTACATCATTGGCTAAGTTCTTCCTTTTCTGATTAATGGTCTCATATAACTAGCAAACCACCTGTTAAGACCAAGAACACAAAACTTGCAATCTCAACCTCATGAAGGTCGAGCCCAGGTCAAAACAGACCAAGCAGGCCCGTATCGAACAAGCAGTGGCCCAGGTCTGGCCCATCACGCATGGGCTGGATTTGGGCCCGTGATTATTTGTTCGGCTGACGGTGCACGCAGCCTCGTTTCTGATTTTTAAGCATTTCTGAATGTTGTTATAGATAACTTGCAAGCACGTAATTAATTAGGACTACCTATTGTTTTCAATTAGTAGAGACAAACGCGACAAGAAACGTAGTTGCTATAGGATATCCTTTTAAAATAAGAACGAGATGAGCCTCGACAAAAAATAAATAAAACGCACGAGCTGCGGGGCCCTCGTTAAATGTATATTATCGGAGCATTCAGTTTCCAGGATGGGTCGTTTAGCAAATCTCACGGCCCTCCCAGAATAATAACGCGATGGTCTCTTTAAACGCGTACTTAATAATGTTATCTCCTTAAACTCGGGTGCACATTTATGTGACCCAAATCCCAATCTCAACAGAATCGAAATATGTCTCTAACCACGGGTACATTGTTTGTGGCGTGGTCTGAGATGCATTTCCACGACGTTGCAAATTCTTTTCATAAGGAATGAGACGAGCCTCGACAAACAAAAAATGTACAAAGTGCGGGGCCCTCTAAATGTATATATATAAAATACTTAGAATTCGGGACATGCCGTTTAAGCAAATTTCATGGCTTTCCCCAAGATAACAACACGCTAGTTGCTTTAAGCGCGCCTTTAATAATTTATTTTCCTTAACTCGGGTGCACATTTATGTGACCCAAATCCAAATCTCAACCGAGTCGAGATATGTCAATAATCACGTGTACATTGATGTAACGTGATTCGAGGTATGTTTTCGCGACGTTGCAATTCCTTGTAAAAATAATAATAATGATAAAAGCGGTTAAAAGATAAAATTGGCACATAAGTTCATATTTGTATAAAATCAGATAATCAAGCCGAATATAACAGTTGAGCGACCGTGCTAGAACCACGGAACTTGGGAATTCCTAACACCTTCTCCTGGGTTAACAGAATTCCTTACCCGGATTTCTGGTACGCAGACTGTAATATGGAGTCATTCATTTCCTCGATTCGGGATCAAAATTGGTGACTTGGGACACCCTAAACCTCCCAAGTGGCGACTCTGAAATAAATAAACAAATCCCGTTTCGATTGTCCTTTAATTGGAAAAAACTCCCTTGCACCCTCTCTAGTGCGGAAAAAGGAGGTGTGACAATGATGAAATACAGTCCCTTCATCAGAATCATACATGGAGATTGGCCAATCTCCCGAAGGGAAAGAAAGCAATTGGGTGCAAATGGGTATTTGCAAAGAAGGAAGGATTTCCTAACCAATTAGATGTTCGCTACAAAGCAAGATTGGTGGCCAAAGGATATGCTCAAAAGGAGGGAATTGATTACAATGAAGTGTTTTCTCCAGTTGTAAAACATTCCTCCATTAGAATTATGTTGGCTTTGGTAGCACAATTGGATTTGGAACTAGTTCAGATGGATGTAAAAATTGCGTTTTTACATGGAAACTTGGAGGAGGAAATCTACATGACTCAGCTAGAAGGATTCAAAATTGCTGGAAAAGAAAATATGGTGTGCAAACTTGAAAAATCGTTGTATGGATTGAAACAATCTTCTAGACAATGGTACAAGCGATTTGACGAGTTTATGTTGCGGCAAGGGTACAAGAGAAGCAAATACGATCATTGTATGTATTTGCACAAGCTTAAATATGGTTCCTTTGTATATCTTCTCCTATATGTTGATGATATGTTGATAGCTTCCAAGAATTCGGAAGAAATTGATAAGTTGAAGATTCAACTGAAGAAGGAGTTCGAGATGAAGGATCTGGGTGAGGCAAAGAAAATTCTTGGCATGGAGATAATTAGAGATAGACGTTCAAAGAAACTCTGTTTATCTCAGAAAGAATATTTGAAGAGAGTACTACAACGTTTTGGCATAGATGACAAGACTAAGCCAGTTAGTACTCCACTTGCTCCCCATTTTAAGCTAAGTACTACTATGTCGCCAATGGATGAAGCTGAACGAGAGTATATGTCAAAGGTACCATACGCAAATGTTGTTGGTAGCTTGATGTATGCAATGGTTTGCACAAGGCCTGACATTTCACAAGCTGTTGGAGTTATTAGCAGATATATGCACAATCCAGGGAAGGAGCATTGGCAAGCTGTGAAGTGGATTCTATGGTATATTCATAATACTGTAGATATCGGGTTAGTTTTTTAGCAGGAATACAATCAGTCTGTAGTTGGATATTGTGACTCAGATTTTGCGGGTGATCTGGACAAACGAAGATCAACTACTGGTTATGTGTTTACTTTTGCAAAAGCACCAGTTAGTTGGAAGTCTACTTTGCAGTCAACAGTTGCTTTGTCTACAACAGAGGCAGAGTACATGGCTATTACAGAGGCTGTGAAAGAGGCAATTTGGCTTCAAGGATTACTAAAGGAGCTTGGTGTTGAACAAAAAGGTATCACAATTTTTTGTGATAGTCAAAGTGCTATTCAATTAGCGAAGAACCAAGTTTATTATGCAAGGACGAAGCATATTGATGTTCGGTATCATTTCGTACGAGAAATCATAGAAGAAGGAGGAGTCACAGTGAAGAAAATTCATACTACGGAGAATCCTGCTGATATGCTGACAAAAGTGGTGACTGCGGTCAAGTTTCAACATTGTTTGAATTTGATCAACATTGTTGAACACTGAAGATTGAAGATGAAGACACAACCAAAATTTGTTATTGAGAGAAGATTGAAGATGTGGAATTTTGCCAAGGTGGAGATTTGTTGAATTTGGCAAAGTCCCACATCGGTGGGTTAGCCATTTGGTTGGGAAATTTTCCCTATAAAAGAAGGCCTAATGTTTAGGATTTAAATACACCTCTCATTTGCCTTCTCATTTGTTTAAGGCATTTGTATCTTCTCTCTTTAGTATTATTTCACTTGTATTTTTGGAGTGGAATAAAATATTGGTTGTGTCCGAGGAGTAGGCAAAATTAGCCGAACCTCGTAAATTCTGGTGCTCCCTTTATTGTTGTTTTACTGTCTTATTTATTATTTGGTGGCTGTCATAATTTTTGGTATAGTAGTTGTGACTTATTCACACTATATACATTTGGCTTCCGCAACACAAAGTACAGCCTCAATCACTTTGAATTTATCTGGATTAGTCCATTTCTTCATCATCAGCTTGTACTGTTAAATAATCTTAAATGAAGTTTAACAAGCACCAGTTTGAAGTGTTGCATTGCATCGATGTTGGGCAGGTTCTAGTCAGTCTGGTCAGTTCCTACAGATATGACAAAGAATTGGTCGACCATGGTACTGCTAATCTAGAGGCTTCTAAGCTTCGTGAAGCCACTAGAACAAAACAATTAGATAGTGATGAACTCATCCTGATACTCGGCACCAGGAACACTCATCAGCTTAAGGCAACTTTTCGGTGCTATGAGCAAAACTACGGATTCTCCATATATCAGGTCAGTCATCTTTAAGCCACCAGATTAACTTCGTTTCACTACTTCTTGCTCTTTAATTAATCCTATCTTCTTGGACCGACTTACAATCACAGGATATATCGAATTCTAGCGAAGGTCCTCTGGAATCTATCTTGAAAGTGGTTATTTGGTGCATAGACTCACCAGAGAAGCATTTCGCTGAGGTAACAAAAATAGACATAAAAAGATTGCCTTGTTAGACTGCCTTTCTTTTTGTTAATCTTTATTACCCTTTTTTAGCAGAGCTGCTCCTCCCTCCTGCCCGAACAAACTTATCTTGATTTGGCTGTTTCATAATCTCTTTATGTCCACTGGATATATCTGGTATTGTTCATCACCTAATGACAGCGACTAAATAATCTTCTCTCATTTTCTCCTCCGTATCTGGGCATCTCAGGTCGTAAAAAAATTCACTGATGGGCTAGGAACTGATGAGGATTCTCTAACTAGAGCAATTATAACTAGAGCTGAAATTGATATGATCAAAGTTAAGGAAGAATATTTCAAAAAGAAGAATACTACTCTTGAATATGCAGTAGCTGATGACACGTCAGGTTAGAACAGGGAGTTCCTAATGACCCTGCTTGGGGCCAATGAGTAGGTACTTGCAGCCAGACAGTAGTTTCTAGTGTTTGTGTTCAACTTGGTTTGCTTTGAAGTTGATGTATCAGTATTGGTGAGGTGATTTTTGTTCTTTGTATTAGCAGTAGAAGAAGAATGATTGTGTACCTTAATTGTGGCTTGGCCCTTCGTTTCTGAATAAATGTTGGACTTTCGGTTCTACTGTAGAAACAAAACATTACTGCAGATTGTCTGAAAGTGTAATATTTTTACACTATATTAGTGTTAATTAATATGTTGCAGCAGATTGGCTATCTTATTTTTCAGGTCATTGAGTCAATGTATTTTGGACATTTATTAAAGGTGATCTCACAATGTACAAAGCAACTGTTTTAACCATGCAAGCATCCACACTGCCCAATTAACATTATTCCTACCACTTCAAACATGCATCGTTACCACCCAACAACTCAGAATTAATTAAATTATGCCACGAGAACATTTCGAAAAAATTATGGAGCGTAACATTTATCACACGCACTCAAAGATTTCTTGGACTGTTATCGCTATTCCATCTTCAAATGTTTTCGGTACTTTTGATATTTTCAATAAGATATTTGTATAGGTCCAAATTTGGTACGTCTCGAAGTTCGAGTATGATTCATCACCCCGCCTGCCGACTGCTTCTCTAGGCCGAACGATGAAGGGACTAGATACATGGAAACTTCTCCAATATATGTATGAAAGGGACATGTATAGTATTCTTCGGTAAATAAAATAAAGCAGTATTTTATATTCTCCACCAAGATATTCTCCAATGAATCAAATAAAGCAACATTTTTACTCTCCATCAAGTTTCTTTTTTCGCATTCCACATTCGACCTCGCTCGAATTACTTGACATTCGACCTCGCTCGAATTACTTAACATTTGACCTCGCTCGAATTACTTGACACTCGACCTCGCTCGAATTACTTTACACTCGACCTCGCTCGAGTTACTTTAAGATCTGCGATCGACTACGCCAGAACATTACACACAAACGGCCGAAAAGCCAGGGACTGCACCGCATAGCAAACAAAAATGGCAATTCGGAGATACACAACAAAAAGGTAATCATTCCATTACAACTGTCATATTACAAAACTTTTTACAAAGGGTCCGAAGACGCCCTCACAAAAATGGCAAGGCAAAACAAAAATAAATACAACGGCCCTACGCCGCGTCACCCCTTTCGGCGTACTCGTCATTATACCAAGAATCGGAGACGAGCCTGTCCGCATCATCATCGACATCATCCCCGCCAGGCGTGCTTACAATAACCACAAGCTTCACGAGACACACATGCTTTAACACGGACACCCTCGAGCTCTGCCTCGGAAACCTTCCCTTCGGCCTTTAGGGACTTGTACACATCAAGCTGAGCCTCGGCATGAACCCACATCTCATACAACTTCCGTGGCATGACAGGATCGACAAAAGTATGAGACGTAGACGGCTGCGACTACCGTCGCACTTCCTCAGCCTTCAAAGCAACAACCTGTTCATTTAATCCGGGCAACTCCGAATCCAGATCTTGGATCCGCTCTTCTAACCTCGCTACTTTGAGCGTCGGCGTCTCCACCTCATTATCCCGCTCAGAGTTACAAACACGGAGGGCATCATCCAAGGCCGCTACTTCAGATATGGCGGCCACCCTGCCTTTTTATCGACTTTAACACTCAACTCGCCCCTCAGATCGACAACCTCCGTTTCCCTTTGCCCAAGCTCAACAGTTAAAGAAGCCACCCTCACTTGAAGATCGGCGTTCTCAGCTATCACCCCTTGCTCACCTCGATCTCATCATCCTTGGCCTTAATAGCCGGCTCAAGCTCGTTGCATCGACCTATGGCCTTCATCAGCTCATCATCCCGTTCCTTCAGCTCTTCAACTTTCCGCGCCAACTCTTCCTCTTTCTGTTTAAGCCCGTCGTGAAATAGCTGAAACTCGCTATTTTGGGTAAAGACATCGGCCAAAATGGTGCTTGGTGAGGTACTCGTTGTACTTAGAGGTTACCTTTTTAAAAATGGTCTTCCTCCGCTCATCCCTCCGGTCGCGCTCGATCTCCATGATGAGAGTTTGACATGCAAAGGAAAGAAAGTCAACATAAGCAGATTACGCATGCGAAACAAATCCTAACAGAAAAAGAAAAAAACACTTACCCGCAAAGCCATGCCAAAAATACTGTGTGATAGCTCTTCATCACTCATCGCTTGAAGCGCCGCATTCTCAGAAGCGGCGCACAAGGGGGCGAAGGACGACACTGCCTACTCAGAGTTCGCCAAAAGATCGTAACCCACGGGAATGATTACGTGTCGGTTAGGACCCTCCGTCCTCACTTCCACGCAGGTGTTTCTCTCCAAAAAGGTGTGCACCTCTTCGGGATCGATGTCTGAGCTTGAACCATCGTCCTCTGCACGCACCACTCCATCTCCTCCGGCCGCCGCCGACGCGCCACTTTCACCGGCCTGTGCAGGCTCCCCGCCTTGGTATACCCCCTCGGCCCTAGAGGACCTCCCCGCCATAATAGCATCCGCCATAACAACGGTCCATACATTTGGCATAAGTGAGGAAGCCGCTCCCGAGGCAACGACCTTCTTCTTTTCAACACTAGTGGCGACGGTCTTTCCAAATTCCATTGTCACGACCCAAACCGATGGGCCGCAACGGGCACCCGGTACCTTACTTAATCGAGTACCAACATAACGTATCTTTCATATCATTCTATCATAGGTAATTGAACCGGAGTAAAGTATGCTGGAATATAAACTTATACATATGAAGTACGGGCCTATAAGGCCGACATAATTCTGTATATACTCGAAACATAGGCCGACAAGGCGATACAAGTATCCATATACATGACATCTGTCTACAAGCCTCTAAGAATACATAATATCATAAAGGTTGGGACAGGGTCCCGCCATACCAATCAATACATGTACTAATCATACTGACCAAAAGCAACTCCGAAGCAAATGGAGCGCACCAACACCTTCCGCTAAGCTAATAGCCTACTTGGAGGACTCTCGACCTGTCTATCAGGACCTACGGGCATGAAATGCAGTATCTCCAGGCAAAAAGGATATTAGTACAAACAATGTACCGAGTATGTAAGGAATAAAAATCAGTAACTAGTAGACATGAGAGAAACATGGAGTAAAAGACTCAACATGTATATCCGAATAACTCTGTAATTATTTAATATCTATAATGTCATGCATATGTGTATAAATGTCATACCATATGTTGGTATATGCGTTCATAACATCATCAAGCCTCTGAGGGCATCCCATCATATCATCTCGGTCACTGTGGGCAAATCATCAACACATACCAACTGATCAGGTGGTGGTGCGTATATAATGCCGTAACATTTTCCCATATCCTATATACATATATATATATATATATATATATATATATATATATATATATATATATATATATATATATATATATATATACGCGTATATAACGTCATCTGGTCATGGGTCAATGTACATGAATGCAATGCATGAGAAGTACGTCAATAAAATCTCTTGAAATGTCATAAGACCATTATGCCTTTGAGTAATATCATGAAGTAAATTTTTTTCAACTTACGTATTTTTCTGAGACCCATGAACAGATGATAGAATAATATGATACATGAGGAATCAAGAACATAAACATCTCTTGTATTTCTATGAATAGAACCATTTATGAAAATTATGCATTTGCTCTTTTCGTTTGTATCGTATGGATCATGCCAAAAGAAAGAAGGGATAGCCTTAACATACCTGAGCCAATTCTCTTGACAATCCCTCTAACACACGTCACTTGCGACAATACATAACAGCGGATCGAAGTAGAGAAAAATCCATATGATATTCTTGAGAAAGATTGCACCTCTTTGCCGTGACCATTAGTAAGATAACAATCACCTTATTAATTGTTGCATGTATGAGATGTACGTTTGAACCTTATAAAATAGTGAAAGATACTCACAAATGATCATGCCATATCTAACTTCGTACTTTATTCTCACTGTTTCCATCGCATGAAAGCATTCATACTCTCAACATGAATATATTTAGTCATGTGGATTGACTTTTGCATCCTTGTCTCGTACCAAGACACTAAACTCATTAATTTTTCTGTTTAAGTCATAGACGAGCAAGGAATTTCCTTTTTCCATATTTTTTTTTCACGACAACCCCCTCCATAAGCTTTTTTTCCTTTGAATTGTGTCTAATAATCTCTTTATCTTGGAGATTTGTGTCCCCCCCACTTTGTGGATGAGTTGGCCAACTATTATTCTAAATGTGCCACCTATATATGGACTTTAAGAGTCATATATTTGTGACTTTGCTGGCTTTGATGTGCAGCCACGTTGGTGGATGCAATTCTTATCCAATATATCCCTAATTAATTAGGTAATATCTCGTTATCCGGTAATTAACCAATTACCCGCATAATTAAGAATTATCTCAACTTACTTAAAATACGACTCATTTTTAACATACTTTGTACACCTTACTATCATGGTCATGTAGTACCTTGTATGACACTAGTCCATAAATATGGGGTATTAACGCTCGGTCCATATTTTATCCTAATATGCCAAACTTAGACGAAAAATGCATCTTCTTTGACTTGCTTCCCCTCTCACTTTCACGAACTTATTCATCATTTATTTAAAATAGCATAATCCTTATAATCTCCAAATAATCTTTTTCCTTGGACTAATGTCAATTACCTTACGATAATTTCAACGTACAATACTACAGGGTGCAACATCGTCGTAATTTAATACTGCAGGACGTAATATTAGTAGGCGTAATATCATTCCCTCCTTTGGAACATTCGTCCTCGAATGTTGAATGATGCTCTTATCATTCTCATAACCCATAGCTCTTGCGAATTCCTTAATACCCTTCTTGTCATTTAGGAAACTGTGCTTTGAATAAATCCAAAGGCCAATGCATTCCCCCCTTTAGGCCTCTTTCTCACACCACGACTTGTGGTCGGAATCTGTTGATATCTTCCATCATGCAGCATGTGCGACGTTTTCCTTGTATGTGCGCCTATGTGACTCTTCTCTTTAGCTTTTAGCCAATCTCTAGGCTTTACTTTTGGGAACATATATAGAACTTGACAAGATGTCCCTCTGGCATATATAGGTGTACTGAAGTTCTTTGTTCGTACTTTGTCATATTTACGAATATTGCTTTTTCCTTACCGTTCATCTTAAGAATGTTTGCCTAATCTTATCTCATACTCTATAACTTTTATCCATCTATTGTTGATTCACCTCAATGTTGATCTGTAATCCACTGCAGATAACTTGAAACCTCTTACGTAATACATCGTCACTAAGGCTTATATCTCGTCGGGGGATATCTAAAGTGATTGGACTGATCTACTTGGGGGCGATACTATACTTTCATAACCGTATTTCATAGTACCCAACTGTGATTCATCCTTTGGGGGTATTTAGTCCCTTACAATTCATGAAATCCTCTTCCCCCACCCCTTTTTTGTTCAAATCATTATTCAAGGGAAGGCCCAAACGTCATCCTTTATTTATTACAATTACACCCTCATTCTGCTAGGTTCTCAACCACGATTTCTATAATTTTCTAGTCCAATAATCATTCTCCTGATTTACTTAGTTGATGTAACTCTTTAATTTCCTTTCCCTCTGATCAACCTTTGTGTAGGCTTAAGCTATCTTCCGATCTGCGGCTCATGGCATTAGTTATTGACTTAGCCTTTTATGGACGCTATGGAATATCCATGATACAATCTTCTAATGATTCAATCCTCTGTCTATGATCTGGACTCAATTCCTTCTTTTAACTTATACCGGAGTCTTCTACGGCTGTATGATTGTCAACATATGTGTTGCATGGATAATATTCTGGAACCTTAAGTGTGTTCATAATGTACTCTGGCTCATTAATCAAATAATTCTTTTCGTTCCTTCTCAGATCTTTTTTTTAAACGCAAGCCATTACTTTTTCGGGTTTTTTTGCCTCATTGTTGCGTGCATACTTAGCTTATCTTAGTTCCCATGCACGTTGGAATTCCATACCACTCATATGATCTTGAATATTACTTCTTATTCTTACTTTCTATTTATTAGCCACGGTAGGTGCCACTTTCTTAGGGAGTACATACAATGTTGTTGTGAGACTGTTGTTATAAGTCCATTTGCTCCTTAGGTTACTGAGCTTAGATAGAAGCCTTCTTCCTTACATCTTCAGCTAGTCTTTCATCGCAGTATTTAGGGAGGACCCTCTGACTCTTGTAAAGTGATGAGCTTATTACATCGTATACTCAACGAAATTTTTAATGTCCTTTCTCGCCTATACTTATCCATGGTTACTTACATCCACGCCATTGTTTTTGTAGGGTTGCTTCTGCTATTAGCACTCTCTTTTATTTCCGCAACACTCATATGGTACCTTTAATTACCCTGATTCCTATCTGAATATTTCTTAAGTATTACAATGTCATAACTACGGGGCTGAATTCACTATACCGGGTTTTACTATATTTATCTTGCGCGACCTGCTGATTTGTCTGTATCCTCCTGGCTAGACATAACTAGGCTCTTCCTGAAACAACTACTAACTACCCGTTCTCTCATATCAATACTCCGCATAATGTTTCTTGGGTTATTTCCTTTGTCTTAACTCATATCTTGCATTGTCTTTTTATTTATCAATAACATCTCGGGTAGGAACCCTTACTTCCTTTCTTTGGTGTTGTGTATGCATAATGTTCTGGAATCGTAGCATATAGGATTTGAATAATTGCAATCTTATACCTTTCTCATTTTTTTCGCAGTCTTCCTTTACCATTCCATAATTACTAAAACCACTTAATTCTGATTTAATGCCACATCACTCCATATTCCCCCCTCCCTTTAGAGGAGCACTAAGATTTAGTGCTACGATGATCTACATATAGATGTTTTATTTCTTTATCTTTGGCATCTTTTCACATCGTCGATGACCCTTACTCGCCTCGCGGTAATTCTTTTGTACCAAGGATAACAAAATTCCTTACTCGCGAGGGTGATACTTAGTTTAACTAGCACATACTGTCCCTTAAGCTTAAATTTGCTTACATGGCTTGTTTTAGGAAAGCGTCTTCCTGAATGACCATCCTCTGAATTTCTCATGAATTTTCTTCTATTATCGCCGGAACGAAATCTAAAATTCCCATGATGTCGACCATTATCAAATCATTCAGTCCCTAATTTATGTTTAGTTTATCTTGTTTCCCAGCCCATACTGATTTCTATTACTCTGGGGTTTAACTCTCCCTTCTGATAGTCGCGTTGGAGTCAGGAACTTATTTCTCGAAATGAGGATATGACTTTATGGCCTATGCTCTTTTTTTAGGCCTATCACCTCTCGTCTCTTCCTTCACTTGACTATGGACCTGGTAATATCGTCATCTTTTTGATCTACCGTTGTCATCCATGTATCGCATCTTACTCATAATTCTTCCTTATCTCTCTTCTCATTACTCTACTAATATTTCTGCCTATTCCTTTCTTCTGAAAACTTCAGCAAAGCATTCTTTTGCTTTTTACTTCCCTTGCTTCATCTACCGGCTCTTCGGGTTGCTCAACTTTTTTGCTCTACTAGGGACAAGAGTCACACTAAGGTAATATTTATCCCTTCCAAGCTTTCAGTGCCTATCTTCTGATTTTTTTTGATCATGCTAGTATTCACATCTAGTTGTAATATTCTAGAGTGCACCATCTGGGTGTCTCACAAGAAGATCTATTAGCACATTTGTAATACCCTTCAGAAATGTCAACTAATACAAATAATCCATTCACCATTTTGGGCTACTCTAACATTAGCCGGATCGTGATGTTCCGTCCTTTTCTTAAACTACACTTGTTAGCCCCCATAGGGCATAACAGAGATAGGTATGGCCAATTGTAGATACCTCTATTATTGTTGAATATAACTCAAAAAGTTTATATTCCTTTGCCTGAATTATAAACACCGTTAACCTTCATCAACTGGGCGCCTCGTATTCTTCTTCATCTTACTTCTTTTGTTTGTTGAAACTTGTATTTATCTTCTGAATCTCTCATTGTATTTCACCATTAAGGTGGATAGGTATTCTTGCATCAAGACTCCTTATCAAGAGGCCTACACCTTTCAGTACGCACATGATCTGCTGAAGACCTCACATTTACTTATCATAAGCATGATGCAAAGTCGAGTTCCTCTGACTCAATTCTTCCATAGCCATGTCTTTTACCAACAGTCTTTCTGGATGTAGGTATCATTTTATTATGAATAAAATATAAGTTAGGAATTTGAATTCTTACAACTGAGCTCTACCGCACGATCTAGAGTAAGAAGAAAGAGTGACAGCCCTAAATTCCATGTAGCCTGCTACTTATAAGTGTGGTGCACAACATACCCATAAACAAGACTCTACTAGACACGACTTGTAGACTCCCTATGACAAAACTGCTCTGATACCACTTTTGTCACGACCCAAACCGATGGGCCGCGACGGGCACCGGTTACCTTACTCAACCGAGTACCAACATAACTTATCTTTCATACCATTCTATCATAGTTAAAAAAACCGGAGTAAAGCATGAGGAAATGCAAATATATACATATGAAGTACGGGCCTATAAGGCCGGTATAATTCTGTATATACTCGAAACATAGGCCGACAAGGCCATACAAGTATCCGTATACATGACATTTGTCTACAAGCCTCTAAGAATACATAATATCATAAAGGTCGGTAAAGGGTCCCGCCATACCAATCAATATATGTACTAATCATACTAACCAAAGAAGCAACTCCGAAGCAAATGGAGCGCACCAACACCTTCCGCTGAGCTGATAGCCTACTTAGAGGACTCTCGACTTGTCTATCAGGACCTGCGGGCATAACCAGACAAAAGGGATGTCAGTACAAACAATGTACCAAGTATGTAAGGAATGAAAATTGTCATACCTCCTTTATACCTACGCCCGCAGGGCGTAAGGTATAAGGGAGTTTCTCCAAATAAAGGACAATCGAAACGTGATTTGTTATGAAAGATTCAGAGTCGCCACTTGGGAGATTTATAGCGTCCCAATTCACCGATTGAATCCCAAATCAAGGAAAAGAATGACTCTGTTTAACAGTCCCGAACCAGAAATCCGAGTAAGGAATTCTGTTAACCCGGGAGAAGGTGTTAGGCATTCCCAAGTTCCGTGGTTCTAGCACGGTCGCTCAACTGTTATATTCGGCTTAATTATCTGGTTTTTTTACATGTTTTAACCTATGTGCATTATAACTTTTAAACGCTTTATTATTATTTTTAGAGAGAATTGCAACGTCGTTAAAACACGTCTCGAACCACGTCACATAAATGCACCCGCGGTCTTTGACATATTTCAACTTTGTTGGGATTTGAATTTGGATCACATAAATGCGCACCCGAGTTTTAGAAAGATAAAATTATTAAAATACGCGCTTAAAGCTTTTCGCGTTTGCAACTTTGCGAGGGCCAAGGAGTTTGCTAAACGACACACCTCGATTTCTAAAGAGTCGAAGTTAATTATCCGAGTGCCATGCATTTGAGATTTTATTTGACATGGCACACCTCAATTTTATTAGAGGAAAAACACTCAACTAGGTGAACTATAGATATTCATATTTAAAACTAGTTTAAGATTAAGTATCACAACCATGCCATGGGAACCATACCCATAGTTGTAGTAAATTAATTACGTGCCTAAAGCAAACTACGACATTTATGAACTGTATCCATTACCGGAATACTTGTTTTTCTAAAGATATAAATAAAACCCCCATAGCTTTGGCAGTATATCAAGTGACAGACACAAATGCAACTCAAATCAATATGTAATTTATATGCCAACACGAAGTATCCTGTCATGTTTTAATAGCATAACTTTGCTGGAAAAGACAATGTCAAACCTTTGTAGTAAGTGATCATAGATATTATCAAACATTTTTTCATTCTCATAACAAGTGATAGTATAGAATATCATACACAGTAACGCAGCCCAAATCAACCCAAGGATCAACTATCGTAAACATCAATACTACATCTTGGAATGATTAAAACTTTAAAGCTAAATTACCTAGCTTCTTTACTTATAACTTGCCTCCCAGCCAAGCACAAAGTGTCCCAAGCTTAAAGATCACAAATGCGACTAAACATATATACATGTTCCCCTTTTAAAAGAAATTAATGTGTATATACATAGTATCCCAGTTCACCAGTTAGTGCCTTATGTACACAAATTAAAATCTAATTAACATAATTGGCAGTTACTTTCTATATAGAGAGACAGATAAGGCAAGCTAATTTACGTTTAGCAACAAAACAGTAGCCCAAATTGCTACGAAAAGTGTAGTATACATATTAAACCAAATTGACAAAAAAAAAGAGATTAGAAGATGAACAAAAATTCAAACCTTAACTATTCACAGAATCGACCTTCCTATAAAGTTAACTACTAAAGATAACAAATTTATTTTGAGAAAACTAGCCAAGATCAGAAAACTACTATCATTCATGGATTTAAAGGGAACAAACATTTTCTTGCTGAAACTTTAAACCAACAAAAAACCAAAAAAAAAATGACACACTAGTTTATGCCAAAAATGAACAGAAAAATAAAAATATTCAACCAATCAGTACGTATGAGCCAAACATTTATACAGATACCCCTTATAAAGAATTCAAATTTATATATTAATCGAGAATAAAGTAATGGAAGGACCCTGTCTTGGCCTCTCACGAAATCGGACAAAGAAAAGCTAAGGCAAATACAGCTTGCATTCCATAAGATTTCTACTTGAATTACACAATCACATTCACATTGTTGCTCGTAGATAGAGGAATACCTGGAATTGGAAAAGAAAAAGGAGAGGAAGATCAGTAATAAAAGCAGCAGCACACAGCAACAAACAGCCCAGATTTAGTGATTAAAACCAAGGAATTCGATTCCAAATCAATGGAGCAGTAAACCTTTTAAAAGCTCAGATTAAAAACCTTCTCTAACCCAAGATAAACACATTTCAGGTTCCCAGGATGGTTCAGAATTGTTTTCAGAATGAAGAAGCCAAGAAAAATGCAATCGGAATAACAGTAATTGTTTTTCTTTTTTCTTTTTGCCCTTTATATTTCAGAAACTGATTTCTCATACTCTCTGTAAGCACGTGATTTTTGCTTCACGGACAATCACTCCAAAAGAAAACAAAAATAGTGACCAGTGACCTCGCTGTGCAAATTTTCAATTTTTCATGACATGTACTGCTAGTCATTTGTGGTTCGGTCCATTTTGCATTTAATCTTATCAATCAAAATACAAAGTACGTCTGTCATGGTAATCAAACCGAAAATCAAACCGTAATTCGGTCATTGAAAGAAAATTCAAAATATATATATATGCATCGTTCGTTCTAGGTTGTGATTTAACTTACTTAAATATTTTTTGTGATAATTGTGTTAAAATGTTACATTGTTGTTTGTTTTAATTTCATTGTTTTTATTATTTCATTTTGTTTTTAAAATTAGAAAAAAAACAAAAGAAAAGAGTGAATGAAAATCAGTTTGGGCCCAAGAAATGTAACAAAAATAGGCCCAAAACCGGCACACCAGTCCAGTCCAAGACCGGCCTGCCCAAGTACGGACCCAAACGACGTCGTTTTAGGGACGGTTAATCTGAGTCATTCATCTCCATTGATCCGATGGCCCTTATTGGCCCTCGTGACCCGACTCATTCCCATTTTAACTGACCCCCTACTTAACCAAACGGCATCGTATTGTTAAGCTTCCCCAATCCTGACCATCAATTGTAATCAATCCAACGGCCAGTATTGAATCACCCTCCCCATATATAAACCTAACCTAACACCCCACGCCCCCTATCCGAACCCCCCCTCCCCCCTCCACTCATCGTCTTCACCAAACACTGAAACCCCCCCCCCCAAACCCTAGCAGCCGCCCTGATTTCCCTTTCACCAGAACCCGGCGGCATGAACGCCGATGACCACCTCCTGAACACCCTAGGACCCCCTCACTCTCCTGAACATGGATCTATTACCCCTAGCCTCGAATCACCTTCCTTCATCTCGAATCTTCATTTGAAGATTCGAGTCGAACCCGGACCTATACCAAACCTCACCATCTTCGTACCAGACACTCCCCTAACCTCTCTCGTGACCAATCCAGGCTTGGTTTGGTCCGAATCTACCCACAACTCCTAAAAAAACCAGATCTGAAGACCCAAAACCTAGAACACGAATAGCCTTGGAATCCGGCCGGTCTTAACAAGGGTTTGAGGTCTAATAGACCTTAATCAAGGTGTTCTCGTGTGAGAACACCCTGATTAAAGTTTGTTCGGCCTCAAATGGTCGAAGCTAAGTCGGATTTGGGTCAGTTTGGTTTAAACTCTTTCAGTAAGTTTTCCCTTCTCTTTGTTTTAATTTTGATTGAGTTGTTAGCATGCTTTGTTGTGACTGTGTGTTATTGTCTGATAATTTTCTTAATTTCTTCCATCTCTGTCAAAGACCTTTTTATTTGGTCGATTGTTTTCTGTGTATGTTCTGAATATATTCTGTGATATACATGTTCGATTAGGATAGTCGTCGTATAAATAATTCATATAGGTTCCCAGTAATTGAACAAAAGTTGTCTGATGCCCTTTGGGTCCCTGTACGTATTGTTTATGTGAACGATTGATTATTACCTGTTGTATTTAGTATAGTCGACTCGATAAACATCGTCGATTAGTTTTCTATAACTAATTGATCAAATGAACTAATAATGTCACATGACTGATCGAACCATGTCAGTAACTGAATGCCCGACACTGTTTGAAATGGGTTTGTTTGTATTGCAAAATGACTAAAAAGATTCAGCCCATGGGCAGTTCTGAATTTGAACTTTCAGAAGTTCAAAATGCATAGATGCTACAATGGGTTTAGGGCAGTAATAATCAGGGTTTAACAGGGGTAGTCTGGGGTTTGAAAAGAACAGAAAAGCTTAGTTTAAATGAGCTGACAAGTAGGGTACTAAATTGGGATTAAACTAATGTCAATGGGGAACAAGACATAAGAGTATGGGGTTTAAAATGAATACTTAAATGAACCCATAACTCTTGAACAAAAGGAATAAGCCAAGCGTGGGGAACAAAGGGCTGGCATCAAAAAGATGCTTAGGCGTGGGATTTAATAGGTATGGGCAGTCTGCAAATTGGCAGGATCCAGGCAGCTTGACTGCACTGTTTGTTTGGCTTATAAATAAGTCATTTCAGAACTTAAAAGGGGCTGGAAATTTTAGTCTTGAGAGAGGTCTTGTGAGTTGAAGAAAACTGGAAAAAAAACAGAAAGAAATTCCCAGAAATATTGTTACTGAACACTGTCCAAAAACTGCACAAAGAAACCAAGTTGGTTATCCTCACTGGGATTGTTATTTGTTCCATTAAGAGAAGTCTGTGTTCTTCTGATGTGATTGTTACTACACTGAGCTTTCTGTGTACTGTTGGTTTGAGTTTTTGATTATCGGAACTGTATTGGTTATTTGTTGAGCTTTTGGGGTTATTGGGATTACTGGATTGCTGTTACATTCAACACTCTGGGTTGTTGTTTCCTACTCTGTTTTTTTTTTCTGGGATAGTCTGTTCATTGCTCGATCACTCGCTGAGCTTCATCGTTGTGGCTGCTTTGTTTGTTGCTGTGTTGTGTTGATTACCTGCTGCTGTTGTGCCTGTTGTATGCCACTCAACTGATTTTTCCTTCTTTTGTTCTCTATACCAGGTACACAGCTAATACACTGTCAGATGTAATTGGAAAATTGAGCATGAATACAAATGAAAAGACCTGAAGAATGTCTTTTATACATAGATTGTTACATTAAATATCATGTAATGTATAATAATTTTATTCTTGTTTGGATGCTGGAAGTAGCTTGCCTGTCTAATAGACGTCAATGTAGGACAATTGAATGTAAGTCTATATATGCATGCGGTTAGGTAAAACATTCCCAATACAATAGGTTGCATCCCAGATTCGGTTTAATCGTTTAACATGTCGTTTAATACATGTTAAGCATGAAATTATCCATTCCTACCTAAGCTCGTCTCCCTTGGATGAATTGCTTTGCTATAATTAGTAATCAGCCACACTTACAGGACAAAGACACAAGTTTACGGTCTCAACCTCACGGAGGTTGAGCCTAGGTAGAAACGGACCAGGCAGGTCCGCATCAGATGAACAGTGGCCCAGGTCTGGCCCATCCCGTATGAGCTGGATTTGGGCCCATAATGTCCGATCAGCTGTCCGTGTGCGTAATCCCGTTTACTTATTCTGTAAAAGCATTTTTTGAATCCTGCTATAAATAAGCCGGCAAGCATGTAATTAACTAGGACTAACTCCGTTTTCTATTAGTAGAGACAAACGCGACAAGAAACGTAGTTGCTATAAGATATCCTTTTAAAATAAGGACGAGATGAGACTCGACAAAAAAATAAAGAAAAACGTACAAGCTGCGGGGCCCTCGTTAAATGTAAATATCGAAGCATTCAGTTTCCAAGGTGGGTCGTTTAGCAAATCTCACGACCCTCCCGGAATAATAACGCGATAGCCTCCTTAAGCGCGTGTTTAATAATGTTATCTCCTTAAACTCGGGTGCACATTTATGTGACCCAAATCCAAATCTCAATGGAATCGAAATGTGTCTCTAATCACGGGTATATTGATTATGGCGTGGCCCGAGATGCATTTCCATGACGTTGTAAATTCCTTTTAATAATAAATGAGACGAGCCTCGACAAACAAAAATATAGAAGCTGCGGGGCCTTCTAAATGTATATATATTAAAAAATACTTAGAATTTGGGACATGCCGTTTAGCAAATTTTACGGCCTTCCCAAAAATAACAATACGTTAGTTGCTTTAGGCGCATCTTAATAATTTATTTTTCTTAATTCGGGTGCACATTTATGTGACCCAAATCCAAATCTCAACCGAGTCAAGATATGTCAATAACCACGGGTGCATTGATGTAACGTGGTTCGAGATATATTTTCACGACGTTGCAATTCTCGTAAAAATAATAATAAAAGCGGTCAAGAGTTTAAAACTTGCACATAGGTTTAACATGTACAAAATCAGATAATCAAGCCAAATATAACAATTGAGCGACCATGCTAGAACCACGGAACTCGGGAATGCCTAACACCTTCTCCTGGGTTAACAAATTTCCTTATCCAGATTTCTGGTACGCAGACTATAATATGGAGTCATTATTTTCCTCGATTCGGGATTAAAATTGGTGACTTGGGACACCCTAAATCTCCCAAGTGGCGACTCTAAAACAAATAAACCAATCCCGTTTCGATTGTCCTTTAATTGGAAAAAACTCCCATGTACCCTCGCGGGTGCGTAAAAAGGAGGTGTGACAGCTCTGGCGACTCCACTGGGGACATCGACCCAGAACCACTGGTTCAGGGTTCAAGAATTCGAGCTTAGAATAATTGTTACATTTGGCTTTATTATCTGATCTTTATTATGTTTTGCATAACGTGCTATATGTTGTCTTTTACCGCTTTGATATTATCTGAACTGTATAAACTGTGTCGAAACCCTTCTCTTCTTACCTCCGGGGAGAAGCTCGCTGGTCGAGACTCCCTATTCTGTTAGTGTCAATACCTGAAATAAGAAAGAGGTCGGACAAGTTACAAAGCCGGACGATCTCGCGGGTCCCCGGTACGTAGCCCCCTTCTCGACTCGAGTTGTCCGCTCGGGTACACAGTCTAGAACAAATACCCAGGGTATAAACCTAGTATAACGAAACTTCATGCCGGATCCCTAGTAGGAACGTTTATTTGCATCATGTTGCATTTGACTTAGGGGGCTCAACACAGGGGTTGGGTCCGTCTAGGACAGGCAACCTGAAATGAAAAGACCACCCTGCTGCATCCTATTTGTTTTGCGCATTTATTTGCTTCGGTTCCGCATGCTGACCGGTTTCTAAAAAAAAAAGAAAAATAGCAGCGTAGGGAGATAATTACTTATTTTGGAAAAATAAAACCAATGTCCAAGTAGTGTCGAAACCTCGCCGGAATTTTTCTAAGAAAAAAAATTCATCATTCAAAAAATATGTTGTTTCTCTCGTAGTATCTCTTTTATAAATTCAGACTAATAGTCTAAATACTTCCTAAAAAAAAATAAAAAAAAATTTAGTCTTTATCTCTTTTCGAAAGAAAATAATAAAAAAAATATTCTTGCTTTCTGGGTTTAATTGATTTTCTCTATTCATGATGGGCCGAACTACGCCGGTTTGATTCTCACCGGATGTGAGATACGTAGGCAACCCTCGTCGGGTTCAACCCCATTTTTGCTAAAATAGCCAAAATCAATAAATAAATAAAAAAAAGAAGAAAAAGACGTGTCAAATTTTAAAAAAGAGTCATAAATAAGTCAGGTAATGTTGTTTTGTCATAAATAGCCGAATGTTTCCGAAAGGGATGCCGGAAGGCTGACTTTGCATAAACAGCCACCTTTGGGTCTTGTTTAGTATTTTTGTCCAGTTGACCCACACAGCCTTAAAATCTTCGTCCCCAAAGTGCTTAAAGGCCGTGTTCAAAACTTGATCCCCTTTGTAAAATATTTTTGAGTCAAGTCATTTTGTTAAAATCACCTTAATAAATGTGCAGGATGAGCACGATGCAAAATGAACATTTTTCAATAATGACCAAAATCCCTGTCAAGTTACGGCTATGGTGGAATGATCTAGGTGTTGAAGGACAAAATGAGGTTAAGAAATATCTGAAAGGTCTCGTGGGTTTGTTGGAAATCCAGCCTCGGGGAGATATCATAAGAGCTTTAGTCACTTACTGGGACCCGGCGCACAATGTTTTCCATTTCTCTGATTTTGAACTCACCCCGACTTTGGAAGAAATGGCTGGGTACATCGGAAATGCTGAACTTCCGTTGAGGCAAAAATACTTGGTCGCCCCAAGAGCTGTCACGGTACATCGGTTCCTAGATTCACTGAAGATACCCAGAACGGTCCACGACCCGGATCTGGCTGCCGGTTTTTGTACTCCATGCTTCATATATGATAGGTACGGTCATGAGGGAGGATTCAATAATCCAATCAACAAACTGTGCAGCAAAGGTATTCGTCAGAAGTGGGACAAACACAGACGGGTAGCCTTCATGATAATGTTCCTGGGCCTTCTGGTATTTCCAAGGAAAGACGGAAACATTGATTTGAGGATATCCGGGGTCGTCAGCACTTTACTCACGCAAAGTGACAGTACTCTCGTGCCTATGTTGGTATCTGACATCTTTCGAGCTCTTACAGCCTGTAAAGCTGGAAGAAATTTCTTCGAAGGTTGTAACTTGCTCCTACAAATGTGGATGACCGAGCACCTCTGCCATCGTTCCGAGATTTTGAGCCATGGTTCCCCGGAAAAGACTTGCATAGAAGAATTTTACACGAGAACCAAAGAGATTAGTTTTCCCAAAGGAGTCATGGCATGGACCTCGTTCTTTCAAGCTCTTACTGCCAGCCAAATACAATGGACACTGGGATGGTTGCCTGTTGACGAGGTCATATATATGCCGGCAGCTAAAACCCATTTCTTACTGATGGGGCTTAAGAGCATTCAACCTTACGCACCCTGCCGAGTTTTGAGACAGCTCGGAAGATGCCAGACAGTACCTTATGAGGAAGATCTTAGCACTCAAGCAGTTGAGATAAGTCCTAACGGACAGTTTCCAGAAGCGAAAATTCGCCAAATCTGGAGTGAGTGTCAATATTTGAAATCAGATACTTGCGTGCGGGATCGAGCCAAAGGGGAGACGGCGCCAGCTTACCTGGCATGGTATAGAAGGGAACTTGAGCATGAAAGGCCGGCTAAGAGACCCCACATCCTGAATTTCGCTGAAACGACGCAAAAACAATGGGATTGGCTAGCAAAAGAAAGAGGCTATTGCGCCGAAATCAGCAGGTTGAAGCAACAAGTGGAAAGCTTGAAATATGAGCACAATGTGCAAGTTGCTGCCAATCTGGGAGAGCGGAACAGGTTAATTCAGGAAAACGAAATGCTCAGAGCCCAGATCAAACAGATAAGGGTGGATACGGATAAACAGCCAAGGCGTCGATCAGACGAGCAGCTGATAAAAAGGCTAAAAAGTGAAATCAGGGAATGGCAAGATGGTTTGGAGAAATCCGAAAATGTCATAGCAGAGCTCAGGGCACAGTGGGATATAAGAGTAGATAAGCATCGCCGATGCTTGAACCAATTGAAACGTGACCACGAGAAGACTGTTGCCAAAATAAAGAGAGAGATGGCTACACTTGAGTTTAAAGCAGTTAAGCAGGCCAGGGATTTCCAATTGGAGAGTAGATACTGTTACGACTTGTTGGCCCAAATGAAGACAGAAGTGCGGCAGCTGAAGAATCAGCATATACAGGACTCACAGGTATTCAAGACGTGCAGTGATCAGATAAGACACCTACTCATAGAGAAGAAACAAACCAGAGATAAGATCAGGGCCATTGCCCATGCCATCATCAGACGGTGTCGGCGGTGTGAGAACATGACCTGCGTTACCGTTCTCTCAGCAGTGATGGGTTATGTCAAACAGACCATGCACGAGTTGGAGCAGCTCGAAAGGGATCTCGCACCTAGAACCACGAAAAGGCCAAATGATGCCTCGCGGGTCCCTAAGTTGGAAAATTGACCTTTGGTCGAGTCTTGTTTATTTAGGCTTTGATGTTTTCCCATATGTTGTTTTCTATTTTTCCTTCAATCAAATAGGGTCAAAGAACCGTGGAGTCTGTATTGTTGCTATTCCTTGTTTGAAGTAATTTGTAATAGCAAAATTTTGAGAATGAATTTATGATTTCACAAGAATTTTGTATTTCTTTACTTTAAGGCAGAACTACGCCTGGTCTGATTCGCGCGGGGACGTGATACGTAGGCAATCCCCATAAGATTCGACCGCTTTTGATAAAGAAAGAAAAGAAAATACAAAAATAAATAAAAAGGGGCAAATGAGCAAGCCGGGATGACGCATGTTGTTTGAAGCAAAGCATGTAGAAACGGTTAACTGCCTAGGAGCATTGCATCCTCTATGTGTTATGATCAAATCTGTTAAACTCTAACGCTAACAAAGTTTGTTGTTGTCTGAATCCAGACAAGTTAGTTGTTAAAGAACTCTGGCAACACACTCCTATCAAACTAGATCCAAAGGACCGATAGCAACAAGCATGACTACTTCAGAGAATAGTAATGAGGAAGAGAGGTCGATGAGCCAGTTGCTAAAAGAAGCGATGGAAAAGATTGAAAGGATGGGACTAGAGATGAATGCAATGCAGCTAGCCATAGCCAAAACACAAAAGAGCCCTGAAACACTGGGACACATGCCAGAATACCCTCACTCCGGCCCTTCCACAAGCCGCCCAAATCCCCTTTATCATCAAGAAAGAAGCCCTCATGATTCCCAAGCTCCACCACCCCATCAACCTCTCCCAACACCCAATATTCCCATTTTTGTGGGACCAACATCAGCCCCTTTGCAAAGAACGACCAGTGAGCCATTGTTTCAGGCTCACGATACACAATACTATCCCCCCGAGCCTACGTTTCATGCCCCCGAACCACAGGCTTACAATCCACATTTGGAAGTGCCGGCAGAGATTGAGAAGCCGGCTAAGGCCCCTGAACAGGATGAAGTATTGAGAAAGTTCAAAAGCCTGGAGCAGTCCTTCAGGAACTTGCACGGACTGGGCAACCAAGTCAGCGTAGCATACAAAGATCTGTGCCCTTTCCCAGACGTCCAACTCCCGGCTGGGTTCAAGATGCCTAAATTTGATCTATATGAAGGGCACGGTGATCCCATGGCACATTTGCGGGGATTCTGTAGCAAAATAAGAGGGGCAGGCGGCAAGGATGAGCTGCTGATAGCTTATTTCGGCCAAAGTCTGAGCGGATCTGCACTAGAATGGTATACCAGGCAGGATTCCAGTAGGTGGTATACTTGGGATGATCTGGCGCAGGCTTTTGCAGGTCATTTCCAGTACAATCTTGAGATAGTCCCTGACCGTCTCACATTATTAAGAACTGAGAAGAAACCCGGGGAAAGTTTTCACGAGTTCGGGTTCCGCTGGAGAGAACAAGCAGCTAGAGTCGATCCTCCCATGAGAGAGGGAGAGATGGTGGACTATTTCTTGCAAACATTGGATCCAACCTACTTTGGTCACTTGGTGACAACAGTTGGAAAATCTTTCAACGAGGTGGTCAAGATAGGGGTCATGATAGAAGAGGGTCTGAGGTCTGACAAAATCTTGAACTATTCGGCACTCAAAGCCACAACCCAGGCTATTCAAAGCGGCACGGGAGGTGCGCTGAGAAGAAAGAAAGAAGAGGTTGCCACAATCGAGGCAGGCAGTTGGTCCAGGGCTGGCAGGCCGCACTACAACCAACCCAGACCTCACAGGTCAAACTACCCATACAACCCACCACAAAATTTCTATCCACCTCGAGAACCACATTGTTCCGTACACCAGGCCCAAGCATACACCCAGCCTCCGGTTCGCCCGCAATGGCGCGCGCCGGCTCCCCAGAACATATATGCACCACCACAAAACACCTATCCTCCACCAAGGGCGTATAGAAACCCTCCAGGGGCAGGTTTTTGGGGAAATCCAGATGCTAGGAATGACAGGTTGCGGAAACAGAGAACTTTCACGGAGTTGGGAGAAACCTACACCGCTTTGTTCCACAAGCTGAGGCAATTGGGTTTGGTTAGTCCTGTCCAGACTCGAGAACCAAATCCCCCACCTCAGAATTTGGATCGATCAATAAGTTGTGAATACTGCTCAGGGATGCTCGGACATGATACCGAGAAGTGTTGGAAATTGAGGCATGCCATACAGGATCTTATTGACACCAATAAGATTGAGGTCCAGACACCGGAAGCTCCTAACATCAACCAAAACCCACTACCAGCGCACCACGAGACTCACATGATTGAGTTGGTGTATGAGGGAGGAGAGTTGAAAAAACCCTCACAAACAGTGATGATGATCCAAGCCGCCCCGAAGGAAGTCTCAACCAGTGGGGGAACGAAGGTACAGTCACAGGGAGAAAGCGTCAAGCCAGTAGTGATATTGGGAAAGATCCCGTCCGCCATAACAAGCAAACCCGAGCCAAACAAGTTAGTAATATCAGGGGTTCCGCCCGCACCTGCTGTTGTGTTAAAGGGGGCATATAGAGAACGGGTCACCGTAAAGCCTGTAGTCCAGCTGCCGATGATTGATAGCAAGGTTGTGCCTTGGAAATATGAAAAGGCGGTGGTGATGTACAAAGGAAAACAGGTAGAAGAAGTTAGTTGTGAAGCTCAAGGACTGACTCGATCAGGTCGATGTTTCGCTCCGGTGGAGCTAAGAAGAACCAACCCAGTTGCAACCAAGAAACATGTCTCCGAAGAAGTGGCTGAGGAGTTCCTGAGGAAGATGAAAGTGCAGGACTACTCCGTGGTCGAACAGCTGAGAAAAACACCGGCCCAGATCTCGTTGCTGTCATTACTGATCCATTCTGAGGAGCATCGACGGGCTTTGATGAAGATATTGAACGAAGCTCATGTACCCAATGAGATTTCTGTAAACCACCTGGAAACCATTGCCAACAAGATTTGCGAGGTGAACAGGGTAACATTCTCAAATGATGATCTGCCGGTGGAAGGTACGGAGCATAATAAAGCTCTATACCTAGCTGTCAAATGTGAAGACTCGGTGGTAACTCGAGTTTTGGTGGATAACGGCTCAAGCGCCAATATTTGTCCACTATCTACCCTGAACCAGTTAAAAATTGACCACGGAAGGATCCACAAGAACAGTATCTGTGTCCGAGGGTTTGACGGAAACGGAACAGCCACTATAGGAGATGTCGTACTTGAACTGACCATTGGTCCGGTCCTGTTTACCATGGAATTCCAGGTGTTGGACGCCACAGTATCTTATAACCTACTGTTGGGACGACCATGGATTCATGCAGCCAAAGCGGTGCCCTCCACCCTACATCAGATGGTGAAGTTCGAGTGGGAAAGACAAGAGGTCGTGTTACACGGCGAGGATACAACGTGCACCATGGGCGGAGCCATTGTACCTTTCATAGAGACCGCTGATGACAAAGGTCCTTGGGTCTACCAGATTTTCGATACAGGGTCGGCTAACAAAATTTCTGAAGGAGAAATCATCCCGCACCCTAGGGTAGCTGCCGCAACAGTCATGATGGTCTCGGAAATGTTGGGTAATGGATTCATGCCGGAAAGGGGCCTGGGAATCAAGCTTCAGGGGATTGTCCAACCTGTTACCTTACCTAAAAATCTGGAAACTTTCGGATTGGGGTTCAAACCAACCGCAGCAGATAGGAAGCAAGTGCGAAAAATGAGGAAGAGGGTTTGGTCTCTGCCTAAACCAGTGCCACATCTCTCAAGGTCTTTTGTCAAAGCAAGTGCCAAGGGGTCACCGGTCCCAAAGATTCTAGGACCTTTGATCGGTATAAATGAGGACCTGAATCAGAGTTTTGAGAGGCTATTCGCGGATGTCAGTATGGTGGAAGCTGGAGAAGGTTCCAGCAGAGCAGAGATACAGTTTGTGGGGCCTGAGGCCAAAACCAACAATTGGACAGTTACTCCTCTTCCTGTCCGAGGGGAGTCTTGGTAGTAGGCTTTGATTTATATTTTGTGTGTTTTGTTTTGTCCGGATTATTCCAGGGTGTAATCCAAATTTTACGTTTGTCTTGTAAAAGTGTGAACCCTTTTATCCCGCAAGTTTAATAAAGTCCTCTCTTTTGTCCTATTTTAATTTTTGTTTTGTTCTTTTTTTTTCTTTCTGAATAGTTCTCTTTTTACTGGTTCTAATGACATGGCATGCACAGCGGATCTTCGACCTAGTCTAATAAATCAATCTGAATCCAACTCAATGATCCAAGAGGTCGTTTGTGACGATGAATCTGAATGTGACGAAGGTGAAGCCTTCGAAGAGATAAACCGAGAACTGTGCCAATTTGAGGAAAAACCCAAACCCAACCTAAATGACACTGAGGCTGTGAATCTAAGAGACGCTGATAACGTCCAAGAAACCAAAATCAGCATCCACATTGAGCCGAATGTCCGGGAAGAATTGATCAAAACCCTCATGGAATTCAAAGATGTTTTTGCATGGTCATATGATGATATGCCTGGATTAAGCACCAATTTAGTGGTTCACAAATTGCCCACTGACCCGGCATACCCTCCGGTCAAGCAAAAACTAAGGAAATTTAAAACAGAAATAAGTGTAAAGATCAAAGAAGAGGTGATTAAGCAGCTGCAGGCGAAGGTCATTCGGGTCACTCGATATCCCGAGTGGTTGGCCAATGTGGTACCAGTCCCAAAGAAGGATGGAAAAATCAGGGTGTGCGTTAACTACCGCAACCTCAACAAAGCAAGTCCCAAGGACAATTTTCCATTGCCCAACATCCATATCTTGATCGATAATTGCGCTGGGCGCGAAATCGGATCCTTTGTAGATTGCTATGCGGGTTATCATCAACTCCTAATGGACGAGGAGGATGCGGAAAAGACAGCGTTTATTACGCCATGGGGAACCTACTGCTATCGGGTAATGCCGTTCGGATTGAAGAACGCCGGGGCAACGTACATGCGAGCAATGACTGCTGTGTTTCATGACATGATACACAAAGAAATCGAGGTGTACGTCGATGATGTGATCATCAAATCTTGGCGTCAGGAGGACCATGTAGCTGACCTAAGGAGATTTTTCTAAAGACTCCGAAGGTATGATATCAAGCTCAACCCGGCCAAATGCACCTTCGGGGTTCCATCAGGAAAGCTGCTAGGATTCATCGTCAGTCGACGGGGGATTGAGTTAGACCCATCCAAAATTGAATCCATCCGAGATTTGCCACCGCCAAGGAACAAAACAGAGGTAATGAGTTTGCTGGGTAGACTCAATTACATCAGCAGGTTCATCGCCCAACTCACAGCAACTTGTGAGCCCATATTTCGGTTGCTGAGAAAGGATGTTGTGGTAGGTTGGACGGTAGAGTGTCAGGAGGCCTTCGACCAAATCAAAGGGTATCTGTCTAATCCACCCGTATTGGTCCCGCCTAAGCCTGGGAAGCCCTTAATTCTTTACCTGACGGTCTTGGAAAATTCATTTGGTTGTGTACTGGGGCAACATGATGACACAGGAAGGAAGGAGCAGGTCATCTACTATCTTAGCAAGAAATTCACAGTACATGAGGTCAAGTACACTCAACTCGAGAAAACATGTTGCGCCCTAACTTGGGTAGCTCAGAAGTTGAAGCACTACCTGTCTTCATATACTACTTATCTCATATCCCGTTTGGACCCATTGAAGTATATCTTTCAGAAACCTATGCCTACGGGAAGATTAGCAAAATGGCAAATTCTGCTCACAGAGTTTGATAACGTCTATGTGACAAGGACAGCCATGAAAGCCCAGGCGCTAGTCGATCATTTGGCAGAGAATCCCGTTGATGAAAAGTACGAGCCTTTAAGAACATATTTTCCCGTCGAGGAGGTAATGCATACAAATGAGATGGAATTGACTGAGGAACCGGGTTGGAAGCTTTTCTTCGATGGAGCTGCAAACGCAAAAGGGGTTGGAATAGGAGCAGTACTCATTTCTGAAACAGGACGCCATTATCCTGTTACGGCTCAACTACGCTTCTATTGCACCAATAATATGGCCGAGTATGAAGCTTGCATTTTGGGTCTGCGCTTAGATGCGGGCATGGATGTCCAAGACGTCTTGGTCTTGGGAGACTCGGACCTCTTGGTACATCAAATTCAGGGCGAATGGGAAACACGAGATCTAAAGCTCATACCATACCGACAATGCTTGCATGATCTGAGCAAGCGATTTCGATCGGTGAAGTTCAAACATATCCCGAGAGTTCACAATGAGGTTGCGGATGCCTTGGCCACCTTAGCATCAATGCTGCACCACCCTGACAAAATGTATGTTGATCCTCTGCACATCCAGGTCCGTGATCAGCACGCTTATTGCAACGCCGTAGAAGAGGAACCAGATGGCGAACCCTGGTTTCATGATATCAAGGAATACCTCAGAATGGGGATATATCCAGAACAGGCCACTAGAGACCAAAAAAGAGCCCTTCGGCGTTTGTCGAATGGTTTCTTCCTCAACGGAGGAGTGTTGTACAAAAGAACCCCGGATTTGGGATTGTTGAGATGTATAGATGCCGGTCAAGCCACGACGGTTATGGCAGAGGTACATGCTGGAGTTTGTGGGCCACACATGAGCGGATATGTATTGGCAAGGAAAATCCTTCGAACAGGGTGTTATTAGCTCACCATGGAACACGACTGTATCACTTTCGTAAGGAAATGCCATCAGTGCCAGGTACATGGAGATCTGATCCATTCTCCACCAACAGAGTTACATACGATGTCAGCACCCTGGCCGTTTGTGGCATGGGGCATGGATGTCATTGGACCTATTGAGCCGGCAGCATCCAATGGTCATAGGTTCATTATAGTGACCATTGATTACTTCACCAAATGGGTTGAGGCTAAAACCTTCAAGTCGGTAACCAAAAAGGCAGTAGTGGACTTTGTTCACTCCCATATCATCTGCAGATTTAGAATCCCAAAAGTAATCATCACGGATAACGGTGCGAATCTTAATAGCAGCCTGATGAGAGAGGTATGCCAACAATTCAAGATTACACACCGCAATTCCACCCCATATCGTCCCAAGGCAAATGGAGCGGTCGAAGCAGCCAATAAGAACATCAAGAAGATACTGCGAAAGATGGTGGAAGGATCCAGACAATGGCACGAGAGATTACCCTTTGCTTTGTTGGGTTACCGCACTACTGTCCGGACTTCCATAGGTACAACTCCTTATTTGTTGGTGTACGGAACTGAAGCCGTAATACCGGCGGAGGTCGAAATTCCATCCCTCCGTATTGTCGCTAAAGCCAAGATTGATGATGATGAATGGGTCAAAGCTCGGTTGGAACAGTTAAGCTTGATAGACGAGAAAAGATTGGCAGCAGTGTGCCATGGTCAGCTGTACCAGAAGAGAATGGCAAGAACATACAATAAGAAGGTGCGCCCTAGGAAGTTTGAAGTAGGGCAGCAGGTATTGAAGAAGATCCTCCCGCATCAGGTCGAGGCAAAAGTCAAATTCGCCCCAAATTGGCAAGGGCCTTATATCGTGACCAGAGTATTGTCCAACGGTGCTTTGTGTTTGACAGATATCGAGGGGAGATGTGTCGACATGGCTATCAATTCTGATGCAGTCAAGAGATATTATGCGTAATTTCTTTAATTATGGCAATTATTGGTTCGTTTGTTTGTATTTGGCATTTATTGGATAATGAGATGACGGAGGCAATTCTTTCTTCTATCCAAACACTTTTAACCCTTGCTTCCCCTTTTGAGCCTTAAGTCATTCTTTCATACCCCTCTTTTGGAATCACTAATGGAAAAGACATGAAAAGAAAAAAAAAAGTAATGGAAAAGACACGAAAAAAAGGAAAATGAAAAAAAAAGGAGAAAGAAAAGAAAAAGAAGATAAAAATCATAAGAAATACAAAACCGTGGGAACTACGTTTGACCTGATTCCTCAAAGAGGATACGTAGGCGCCTCACGGCTCGGTCATAGTGTGCATCATAGTGTATATAGGATGCATAATGTACATAGTGTGCATAATAGGCACAGTGTGCGTAACGCACATAGCTCAACATAAGTATAAAAAATAAAATTCCCCCAAGCAAGAAAACTGGGGCAGAGGCTATGTTTTAAGTTCCAACAAAGGTTTGATTCCAAAAGCTGTAGCAGATCACCCATCAAAATTATTTTCATTTTTGATAGCCTTTCTTTAGCCCCATACCAAAACCAACATCGACGTCCAAAAGACCTCCCGATCAATATCCAAGAGATGCCAAGTTAGGCAAATAAAGCCGAGAATAATACACCGATCCCCAGCAAAGAAGAGATCATAAGACTGGGAATGAATTGGTGGTCAAAGGAATCTCCAGAAGAGAGGGTCGTATCGACAACACCCCAATTCCTCAATGAAGAAATAAAATGAGAGAGTCTTATCGGTGAAAACCTTCACATGCACCGAAAGGCGACGCAAGATGAGAGATATAAAATGAGAGAGTCTTATCGGTGAAAACCTTCACAGGCACCATAAGGCGCTGGGAGATGAGAGAAAAGAGAGAGTCTCATTAGTGAAAACCCCTCGAAGGGCACTATGAGGCGACAAGACAGATCAACAAAAAGCAACCACATTCGCAACGAAATGGACACTCATTTATCATCCCCAGCAAGTCAGACCATCGGGCAAATCGATTGATACAACTAGACTGGGTCGGGAATCTATGGTGCACGTCATGATCACAGGGACCAGTCATGTCCTCCAAATAAGTTCTTCTGAGTTTCTTCTCCCACCAAATATTGGTTCAGAAAGATTTTCTCCTTTTTCTATCTTTTATTTCTCTTCCTAAAATTTGTCTTGAAAAGGATTTTTCAAAGCTTACTACCAGAGACCGAAGGGGAATTCATCCAATGCAGGATAACACAAACAATCTTAAAGGCCGGCCCCAGGCAATGCAATGATCGTGCCTTGCAGTTTCGGAGGAAGTAAGCTCCTAAAGGGAGTGGTTTCGGGAGTAGAAGCAGACTCCCACAGCATGAGAAAGCAGGAAGGGGGATAAATTGAAAACCAACCCCCAGCAGTCCAGAAACCCCCAGCAAGCAAGTTTGTCCACCCAACCAATTATGGGGACATGGAGCAAGAAAAAGGGGAAGAGAGGAAAAATCATCCGCCGGAAGGACACCTCCTCCCACCACGATTGAAACTAACTAACTCCTTTTGTTTGCTGCAGGAAAACAAAGGATTAATGTTGGCAGCAAGACGCAACGCCAGGGAAATCACCAAAAAACTGGGGCAGAAAATTTTCCGCCGATTATCAAAAAACATTTTCTCGGAAGAACGGGGAAACAATTTCAAATACATTTAAGTTCTAGGTCGCCCACCAGTATAATGCGGGAATACATTTAAGTTCTAGGTCGCCCACCAGTATAATGCGGGAATACATTTAAGTTCTAGGTCGCCCACCAGTATAATGCGGGAATACATTTAAGTTCTAGGCCACCCACCAGTAAAATGCGGGAATACTTTTCAGCTCTAGATTCTGGAATCAGTAACCCCACCTGAAGGCGGAAGGTTACAACAGAGATCCCCAAGCAGGAAACAATAAAAATCCCAGCATCAAGAAGCAGAAGGCTGCAAAGGCAAACGCGCGATTCAAAAGGAAGAAGGGACGCGTCTCAAAAGAAGCAGTTTGGAGAACGTTATAGCATGCCCAACATAACAATTTTGGTGAAGAAATCCATACCACTGAAGAAACCATTGAAAGGCTTAAAGAAGAGGGCCATGTTCCCAGCGGATCAAGCGAAGTGATGAAAACTGACATTCAGAAAAGGCGAAGGACCAGTATCATCCCCCAAGTTCATAAAATAAAGGCATCAGAGGAAAACGCTAGCAGACAAGAAAGCAAGGCAACAAGAACAAGTCGAGGATAGATGAGATCTCATGATCCATAGTCTATCTTAGCTTCTTGTTTTTCCTTTCAGAACAATGTAACAAGGAGATCGGCGAGCGGCAGAATCCTGCAGCAGCATGCAACAGCGCACAACAACAGCGAGCACTACAGTCACACGGTAGTCCCAGCTACCAAAATTTCCCGAACTACATTGACCTGATTCCTGTTTAGCCCATGATATGTAGGAAACCTCTGAAGCAAAGGTTCGGTCAAATCTTTTTCAAAAAATGCTTCACACGGAGTACTTGGACGAGCAAAAATATCCCGCTTTATCTTTACGCGAAAACCCTGCGTGTCTTCGTGCAAAGAGGGGCAGCTGTAAGCACGTGATTTTTGCTTCACGGACAATCACTCCAAAAGAAAACAAAAATAGTGACCAGTGACCTCGCTGTGCAAATTTTCAATTTTTCATGACATGTACTGCTAGTCATTTGTGGTTCGGTCCATTTTGCATTTAATCTTATCGATCAAAATACAAAGTACGTCTGTCATGGTAATCAAACCGTAATTCGGTCATTGAAAGAAAATTCAAAATATATATATATGCATCGTTCGTTCTAGGTTGTGATTTAACTTACTTAAATATTTTTTGTGATAATTGTGTTAAAATGTTACATTGTTGTTTGTTTTAATTTCATTGTTTTTATTATTTCATTTTGGTTTTAAAATTAGAAAAAAAACAAAAGAAAAGAGTGAATGAAAATCAGTTTGGGCCCAAGAAATGTAACACAAATAGGCCCAAAACCGGCACACCAGTCCAGTCCAAGACCGGCCTGCCCAAGTACGGACCCAAACGACGTCGTTTTAGGGACGGTTAATCTAAGCCATTCATCTCCATTGATCCGATGGCCCTTATTGTCCCTCGTGACCAAACCCATTCCCATTTTAACTGACCCCCTACTTAACCAAACGGCACCGTATTGTTAAGCTTCCCCAATCCTGACCATCAATTGTAATCAATCCAATGGCCAGGATTGAATCACCCTCCCCATATATAAACCTAACCTAACACCCCGCGCCCCCTATCCGAACCCCCCCCCCCCCTCCACTCATCGTCTTCACCAAACACTGAACCCCCCCCCAAACCCTAGCAGCCGCCCTGATTTCCCTTTCACCAGAACCCGGCGGCATGAACACCGATGACCATCTCCTGAACACCCTAGGACCCCCTCACTCTCCTGAACATGGATCTATTACCCCTAGCCTCGAATCACCTTCCTTCATCTCGAATCTTCATTTGAAGATTCGAGTCGAACCCGGACCTATACCAAACCTCACCATCTTCGTACCAGACACTCCCCTAACCTCCCTCGTGACCAAACCAGGCTTGGTTTGGTCCGAATCTACCCACAACTCCTAAAAAACCAGATCTGAAGACCCAAAACCTAGAACACGAATAGCCTTGGAATCCGGCCGGTCTTAACAGGGGTTTGAGGTCTAATAGACCTTAATCAAGGTGTTCTCGTGTGAGAACACCCTGATTAAAGTTTGTTCGGCCTCAAATGGTCGAAGCTAAGTCGGATTTGGGTCAGTTTGGTTTAAACTCTTTCAGTAAGTTTTCCCTTCTCTTTGTTTTAATTTTGATTGAGTTGTTAGCATGCTTTGTTGTGATTGTGTGTTATTGTCTGATAATTTTCTTAATTTTTTCCATCTCTGTCAAAGAACTTTTTATTTGGTCGATTGTTTTCTGTGTATGTTCTGAATATATTCTGTGATATACATGTTCGATTAGGATAGTCGTCGCATAAATAATTCATATAGGTTCCCAGTAATTGAACAAAAGTTGTCTGATGCCCTTTGGGTCCCTGTACGTATTGTTTATGTGAACGATTGATTATTACCTGTTGTATTTAGTATAGTCGACTCGATAAACATCGTCGATTAGTTTTCTATAACTAATTGATCAAATGAACTAATAATGTCACATGACTGATCGAACCATGTCAGTAACTGAATGCCCGACACTGTTTGAAATGGGTTTGTTTGTATTGCAAAACGACTAAAAAGATTCAGCCCATGGGCAGTTCTGAATTTGAACTTTCAGAAGTTCAAAATGCATAGATGCTACAATGGGTTTAGGGCAGTAATAATCAGGGTTTAACAGGGGTAGTCTGGGGTTTGAAAAGAACAGAAAAGCTTAGTTTAAATGAGCTGACAAGTAGGGTACTAAATTAGGATTAAACTAATGCCAATGGGGAACAAGACACAAGAGTATGGGGTTTAAAATGAATACTTAAATGAACCCATAACTCTTGAACAAAAGGAATAAGCCAAGCGTGGGGAACAAAGGGCTGGCATCAAAAAGATGCTTAGGCGTGGGATTTAATAGGTATGGGCAGTCTGCAAATTGGCAGGATCCAGGCAGCTTGACTGCACTGTTTGTTTGGCTTATAAATAAGTCATTTCAGAACTTAAAAGGGGCTGGAAATTTTAGTCTTGAGAGAGGTCTTGTGAGTTGAAGAAAACTGGAAAAAAAACAGAAAGAAATTCCCAGAAATATTGTAACTGAACACTGTCCAAAAACTGCACAAAGAAACCAAGTTGGTTATCCTCACTGGGATTGTTATTTGTTCCATTAAGAGAAGTCTGTGTTCTTATGCTGTGATTGTTACTACACTGAGCTTTCTGTGTACTATTGGTTTGAGTTTTTGATTATCGGAACTGTATTGGTTATTTGTTGAGCTTTTGGGGTTATTGGGATTACTGGATTGCTGTTACATTCAACACTCTGGGTTGTTGTTTCCTACTCTGTTTTTTTTTTCTGGGATAGTCTGTTCATTGCTCGATCACTCGCTGAGCTTCATCGTTGTGGCTGCTTTGTTTGTTGCTGTGTTGTGTTGATTACCTGCTGCTGTTGTGCCTGTTGTGTGCCACTCAACTAATTTTTCCTTCTTTTGTTCTCTATACCAGGTACACAGCTAATACACTGTCAGATGTAATTGGAAAATTGAGCATGAATACAAATGAAAAGACCTGAAGAATGTCTTTTATACATAGATTGTTACATTAAATATCATGTAATGTATAATAATTTTATTCTTGTTTGGATGCTGGAAGTAGCTTGCCTGTCTAATAGACGTCAATGTAGGACAATTGAATGTAAGTCTATATATGCATGCGGTTAGGTAAAACATTCCCAATACAATAGGTTGCATCCCAGATTCGGTTTAATCGTGTAACATGTCGTTTAATACATGCTAAGCATGAAATTATCCATTCCTAGCTAAGCTCGTCTCCCTTGGATGAATTGCTTTGCTATAATTAGTAATCAGCCACACTTACAGGACAAAGACACAAGTTTACGGTCTCAACCTCACGGAGGTTGAGCCTAGGTAGAAACGGACCAGGCAGGTCCGCATCAGATGAACAGTGGCCCAGGTCTGGCCCATCCCGTATGAGCTGGATTTGGGCCCATAATGTCCGATCAGCTGTCCGTGTGCGTAATCCCGTTTACTTATTCTGTAAAAGCATTTTTTGAATCCTGCTATAAATAAGCCGGCAAGCATGTAATTAACTAGGACTATCTCCGTTTTCTATTAGTAGAGACAAACGCGACAAGAAACGTAGTTGCTATAAGATATCCTTTTAAAATAAGGACGAGATGAGACTCGACAAAAAAATAAAGAAAAACGTACAAGCTGCGGGGCCCGCGTTAAATGTAAATATCAAAGCATTCAGTTTCCAAGGTGGGTCGTTTAGCAAATCTCACGACCCTCCCGGAATAATAACGTGATAGCCTCCTTAAGCGCGTGTTTAATAATGTTATCTCCTTAAACTCGGGTGCACATTTATGTGACCAAAATCCAAATCTCAACGGAATCGAAATGTGTCTCTAATCACGGGTATATTGATTATGGCGTGGCCCGAGATGCATTTCCATGACGTTGTAAATTCCTTTTAATAATAAATGAGACGAGCCTCGACAAACAAAAATGTAGAAGCTGCGGGGCCTTCTAAATGTATATATATTAAAAAATACTTAGAATTTGGGACATGCCGTTTAGCAAATTTTACGGCCTTCCCAAAAATAACAATACGTTAGTTGCTTTAGGCGCGTCTTAATAATTTATTTTTCTTAATTCGGGTGCACATTTATGTGACCCAAATCCAAATCTCAACCGAGTCAAGATATGTCAATAACCACGGGTGCATTGACGTAACGTGGTTCGAGATATATTTTCACGACGTTGCAATTCTTGTAAAAATAATAATAAAAGCGGTCAAGAGTTTAAAACTTGCACATAGGTTTAGCATGTACAAAATCAGATAATCAAGCCAAATATAACAGTTGAGCGACCGTGCTAGAACCACGGAACTCGGGAATGCCTAACACCTTCTCCCGGGTTAACAAAATTCCTTATCCAGATTTCTGGTACGCAGACTATAATATGGAGTCATTCTTTTCCTCGATTCGGGATTAAAATTGGTGACTTGTGACACCCTAAATCTCCCAAGTGGCGACTCTAAAACAAATAAACCAATCCCGTTTCGATTGTCCTTTAATTAGAAAAAACTCCCCTGTACCCTCGCGGGTACGTAAAAAGGAGGTGTGACACTCTCGTTATCAAAAATGTGTCTTTCGGCTTTAGATTGCTTCCCCCTTCCTCTCTATTGCTCTCTCTTTTTAAACTTCCAGCCTCCCCCCTTTCTATCTTATCTTTTCTTCATAATTGTATTATTTAAGCTTTTTAAAATGTTCCCCCCATGTTTTCTTACTTTCCAACTCTTAAAAGTATGGAACAGGGTGTCCTTTGCATTGCTGATCCCCTTTTTATTAAATTAATCCGTAGACTGATCCTACCATGTGCTAGCAACTTCTTAAGTAGGTGAGATACACCTTTTATTAAACAATTCTTAGGCTATCTTAAAGGCTTCCTAATTAATTTCAAACATAGTTGAGATTTAAATTCTTTCAGACAAATAAATGTCCCCAACTTAGTTCAGACCCTCTACACTCCCCTACACAAAATGTTATGCATATCCCAAAGAAAAGAATAGAACGATTAGGCATGATGAGAATCAAATAAAGAACCAAACAGAAAACCATGAGAATATGCGTCGCTAGTTCAGACTTATTCAAACAAATCCTGAAGCCGGGCAAATCGTCCATTTCAACTCGAGAAAACTTAAATCCCAAGAGATACTTCAACACTATAAACAGCTAAAGGCATCCGAAACATAGGAAACGAACATTCAAATTAGCCTTTTGTTATCTGAACGTGCTCGAGGCAAATCAGGACAGTGAATACAGGATTCCAAACAGCAAAATGACATATCAAATACAATTTTCAAACATGAATCGAGAATAAATGCTAACTCCGAATCCAACCTCAACTGAAATTACTCACAGACCTATGTTTATAGATGGATTAGCATAACTTTTATCACATTTTCCCAATCGACAATCAAACAGATGTAAAAAAGAGAAAGATATTGAACCTGAGATGGCTTCTTTTAAACGAGTAAAATCAATGATTACAAAGATGGGTTCGGACTGAACTGTGCGCAAGACCCAGCGACGAAGACAAAACACGTGCAACAACTAAATCGGACTTCGAATAGTACCTTGAATCGTCGGCTAGGACTTCGACTCGAAAACCAAATGCCTTGCCGGAAAACTCAAACGATTAACGAAGGTTTCAGTCACGTCCATGGCCTTTCATCACCATTGATTGCCATTTCCGGCGAGACCTGGTGAATGTAGGAGCTGGTGGGGCTGGCCTCGCCAAAGAAGATGAGCTTTAGGGGTCGTTGAGTTTGAGTGTAGAGGGAGCGGCTGCAACGGGGTCTGGGCTTGTTTGGTTGCCGATCTGATGAGAGGTGGAGTTGAAGAGTGGTCTGGTTCGTCGATTGTTGAAGAGATCAAGGACAATCATTTGGGGGATGGGGTGGTTCGAAGAAGATGACCTGAGGGGGTGGGGTGATGGGTCTCCTGCGGCTGTTTACTGAAGGGTGTAGGTCTAGGTAATTTTAAGAGGGATCCGGGTCGGGGACGGGTTTGGGTCGGGTCGTGGTGGGTTTTGGGCCGGACGGGATTGGGTCTGGGGTGGTTTTTTTGTTTTGGGCCTGGGATTCTGACCAAATTGGCCCAAACCAGATTTTCCTCTTCTTAATTTCTTTTTTTTTCGATTTTCTTTATAATTAAAATAAAATACAAGCCTAAATTTAACCTTGGCCAAATTATCCTATAAATATTAATTAACTCTAAGTAGTTATTATCACAAATAACTAAATACCAAATTAAAAGAAAAATCACACAATTTTGGCATTAAACACTAAAATGCGAAGTACGCTATTTGTGATTTTTTTTCACTTTTGTAAACAAATATTTACTTGGTTAATCCTAATAGTAAAATTAAATCCTAAATGCATATGCAACATATATTTTTTGTATTTTTCCTTAATTTAACCAACAAACACACACACACACACAAATGCAAACAATTCCAGAAAATATCACTAAAATTCACAAAATTGCACACAAAAAAAAAAGATTTATTTGATTTTGAATTTTTAGGAGTAGTTCGCGTGAGACAAAATTACGTGCTCACAGCTTCCCCTCTTTGTCCGGAAACATGAAGGGTTTCCGTGCAAAGATAAAGTGAGCAGATACGAGCGATTTTTGCCCGTTCGGCTACTCCATGTGAAGCATTTTTGAAAGATTTGACCGAACCTCTGCTTCAAAGGTTTCCTACATATCCCTGGCTAAAAAGGAATCAGGTCAATGTAGTTCGGGAAGTTTTGGTAGCTGGGACTACCATGGAGCTGTGAATTTACTGGTACTGTTGTTGTTGCTACTGCCGCTACTTACTGACTTCCTTATTACACCATGCTAAAAAGAGCAAGAAGTTAAATTAAACTATAGTCTATGAATTACAAAGATTTATTCTCAAACTTGGTCATGTGACTGTTGTTGCCTTGTTGCCTTACTGTCTTGTTGCCTTGTGTTTCCTCCGATGTTTCTTTACTTCTGGCTTGACTTGTATTCTCTCTTGATTGCCGAACTTGAACTGCTTATTTCTTTTTTGTGAGCTTCGCATTATTTTTCCTTCGAAGCTTAAACTGCCTTCTTCTGACTAGTGTTGCCTTCCTTCCGACTTCTGGACTTTAATTTATGCTGGGGATTTTTGTTGTAACTCTCCGTTCTCCGGGCGGGCTCCTGACTTTTACTACGACTTAAAAAGATAATATCTTCATTCTCCAGGCGGGCTCCTGACTTCGTCTACAACTTGAAATGATAACAACCTCCATTCTCCAGGCGGGCTCCTGACTTCAACGACGACTTAAAAATATAACACCTCCATTCTCCAGGCGGGCTCCTGACTTCAACAACTTCTTAAAATATAACACCTCCGTTCTCCAGGCGGGCTCCTAACTTCTACTACGACTTAAAAATATAACATCTCCATTCTCCAGGCGGGCTCCTGACTTCAACTACTTCTTAAAAATATAATACCTCCATTGTCCAGGCGGGCTCCTGACTTCAGTTATGACTTAAAAAGACAATACCTCCATTCTCCAGGCGGGCTCCTGACTTAGTCTAAAACTTGAAATGATAACAACCTTCATTTTCCAGGCAGGCTCCTGACTTCAACACAACTTCTTAAAATGTAATACCTCCGTTCTCCAGGCGGGCTCCTGACTTCTACTACGACTTAAAAAGATAATACCTCCATTCTCCAAGCGGGCTCCTGACTTCCAACACAACTTAAAATATAACACCCCCATTCTCCAGGCGGGCTCCTGACTTCATCAACGACTTAAAAATGCGTTCTATCGCGGTTGTTCCTTCTTGCCTCTTGAACCATTTTCCTTCTAACTTGAATTATCTTCTTTCAGAACTGCTTCCCTCAAAACTGGTGTTTCACTCCTCTGAGAACTGCTGGGGATAATGCCGGTGTTTCAAAAAATATGTTATTTTTGTCCTTCAAAGACTACTTCCCTTAATGTTGGTGTTTTCCTTCCTCTGGAACTACTTCCCTTAAGACTTGTGTTATCTTCCTCCCGAAATTGCTTTCTTTAAAACTTGTTTTGCCTTTTTCCGTAAACTGCTGGGGATATCACTTTCTCCAAACTTGTGTTATTTTCCTTCTTCCCCAGGGTACCTGACCTTCAGCAAATTTTCAAAAATGAAAGAAAACTTTTTGCCCCAGTTTGACAATCTTTCTTGCGGCATGTCTTTCTGTCATCAATAACATTTCCTGTCCCTGCTTAAAATCAAAGAGAATTTGTTAGTTTAAAACGTGGGGATGCTCTTGCTAGGGACGGTTTTCCCTTTCGCTCTTTTCCATGCTCTGCGTTGTTCAACCATCGTGAAACTTGGCCGATAACTTCCGACCTTCTTGATGATTCTGTATTCCCCAACTTCTCGACCGTTGTTTTCCACCTTTGCTCCATACTGTCCCGGAAACTTAGACCAATTCATCATTTGGTCTTATAGCGACGTCTTTCTCGTCCTATCACATTATCCTTACATGTCTTATCCCCATTTACCTTGCACCATGTTGGCAATTGGTAGTTAGCTTTGAAACATCCTTCTTAAAAACAAACTACTATTGATTAAAAAGAGAATGGAAAATGATGATTTCGAAAGATAGAACAAGAAAAATCTTTCTGAACAACTGTTTGAAGAGAAAATAACTTATCTGAATGGTATAACCAATCCCAATGGTCATGTCGCGCATTTTGGATTAATCAACCCAGTCTGTTTACATCAATCAATCTTTCTGATGTCCCTACTTTGCATTTCAAAGGTCCCGCAACCTATCTTCTTTTGCCGAAACAACATATTTATTCTGCTTGATGTCTCGATGGATCCTTTCTATCAAGCTTATCTCGTTTGCCCCCTTTTAATTCCTTGTCGCCTTATAGTGCCCTTCGAGGGGTTTTCACTAATAAGACTCTCTCGTTTCTCTCAACTCTCGTCGCCTTATGGTGCCTGTGAAAGTTTTCACCAATAAGACTCTCTCATTTTATTTCTCTCAATTTTCGTCGCCTTATGGTGCCTGTGAAGGTTTTCACCAATAAGACTCTCTCATTTTATTTCTTTTCAGCTGGGGATTGGGGTGTTACTGATAAGATTCTCTCATTTCATTTCTTTTCTGATGGGGATTCTCTCATTTCATTTCTTTTCTGCTGGGGATTCTCTCATTTTATTTCTTTTCTGTTGGGGACCAGAGTGTTACTCCAGACTTCCATTTGCCCGACTTGGCACTTCTCGGATACTGATCGGGAGGTCTTTTGGACATCAATATGGGTTTCTGGTGTATGGCTAAAGAAAAAATTTAAAATAATTTTGATGGGTAAAACATTACAACTCTTCGAATCAACTTTCTTTCCCAAAATTATAAACACAACTTCTGTCCCAGTTTTTCTTGCTTGGGGATTTTTGATTCTTATTACACTATGACCGAGCTGTGAGGCGCCTACGTATCCTTTTTGAGGAATCAGGTCAAACGTAGTTCTCAATTCCTTTGTTTTTCTTGTGACTTTTCTTTTGTCTTTATTATCATTATTTTTCTTTTCTCCCTTTTTTTACTTTCATTACTGATTCCAAAAGAGGGGTACGAAAGAATAACTAAGGCTCAAAAGGGGAAGCAAAGGTTGAAGTGTTTGGATGGAAGAACAAATTGCCTCCGTAATTTCATTCTCCGATATCATGCCAAATGCAAACAAACAACAATTACAATTAAAAGAAATCATACATAATATCTCTTAACTGCGTCAGAATTGATAGCCATATTGATGCATTTTCCTTCGTCTGTTAAACATAAAGCACCATTGGACAACAGTCTGGTCACAATGATGGCCCTTGCCAATTCGGGCGAACTTGCCTTTTGCCTCAGCCTGATGTGGAAGGATGCATTTCAGCACTTGTTGGCCCACTTCAAACTTCCGGGGACGCACCTTTTTGTTGTATGCTCTTGCCATTCTCTTTTGATATAACTGGCCATGACACACAGCTGCCAATCTTTTTTCATCAATCAAGTTCAACTGCTCCAGACGAGTTTTGACCCACTCATCATCATCAATCTCAGCTTTAGCGACAATCCGAAGGGACGGGATTTCAACTTCCGCAGGTATTACGGCTTCAGTTCCATATACCAACAAATAAGAAGTTGCACCTACCGAAGTACGAATAGTAGTGCGATAACCCAACAACGCAAATGGTAATTTTTCGTGCCATTGCCTAGAACCTTGCACCATTTTTCAAAGTATTTTCTTTATGTTTTTGTTGGCTTCCTCAACTGCTCCATTCGCCTTGGGACGATATGGGGTAGAATTGCGGTGTATAATCTTAAACTGTTGACATACCTATTTCATCAATTTGTTGTTAAGGTTAGCACCGTTATCTATGATGATCACCTTCGGGATTCCAAATCGACAGATGATATGTGAGTGAACAAAATCGACCACTACTTTCTTAGTCACAGACTTGAAAGTTTTGGCCTCAACCCATTTGGTGAAATAGTCAATGGCTACCAGAATGAACCTATGCCCGTTGGATGCTGCTGGCTCAATTGGTCCAATGATATCCATGCCCCAAGCGATGAAGGGCCATGGCGCTGACATTGTGTGTAATTCCAATGGCGGAGAATGAATCAAATCTCCGTGTATCTGGCACTGACGACATTTGCGCACAAAACTAATACAATCTCGCTCCATGGTGAGCCAATAATAACCTACTCGGAGAATTTTCTTTGCCAACATATATCCACTCATATGTGGTCCACAGACTCCTGAATGTACTTTGGACATGACAGACGTAGCTTGTCTAGCATCTATGCATCTTAACAATCCCAAGTCTGGTGTTCTTTTGTACAAAACTCCTCCACTCAAGAAAAATCCGCTTGCCAACCGTCGAATTGTTCTCTTTTGATCCCTCGTGGCTTGCACTGGGTATATTTCCATCCTGATGTATTCCTTGATATCATGGAACCACGGTTCGCCATCCAATTCTTCTTCAATCATGTTACAATAAGCATGTTGATCTCGTACTTGAATGTGCAAGGGATCGACATAGGCTTTGTCCGGATGGTGCAGCATTGACGCTAGGGTAGCCAAAGCATCAGCGACCTCATTATGGACCCTTAGAATATGCCTGAACTCCACTGATCTAAACCGTTGACAAAGATCATGCAAGCATTGTCGGTACGGTATGAGCTTCAGATCTCGAGTTTCCCATTCTCCTTGAATTTGGTGCACCAGAAGATCCGAGTCTCCCAAGACCAAGACTTCCTGGACATCCATGTCCGCAGCTAACCTTAAACCCAAAATGCATGCTTCGTACTCAGCCATATCGTTGGTACAATAAAAACGAAGTTGAGCCGTAGCAGGATAGTGATGCCCTATTTCAGAAATAAGCACAGCTTCTATTCCGACTCCTTTCATGTTAGCAGCCCCATCAAAGAAAATTTTCCAGCTTGGTTTTTCGGCTTGTTCTAGTTCATCAGTATGCATCACCTCTTCATCAGGAAAATAAGTCCTCAGTGGCTCATACTCTTTATCGACTGGATTCTCGGCCAAATGATCGGCCAATGCTTGGGCTTTCATTGCAGTCCGAGTCACATAGATTATGTCAAACTCTGTGAGCAAAATATGCCATTTTGCAAGTCTTCCTGTCGGCATAGGCTTTTGAAAGATATACTTCAATGGATCCAAGCGTGAATTGAGGTAAGTAGTGTAGGATGACAAATAATATTTCAACTTCTGTGCCACCCAAGTTAGGGCGCAACATGTCTTTTCCAAGTGAGTGTACTTAACCTCATAAGCTGTGAACTTCTTTCTAAGATAGTAGATGGCCTGTTCTTTTCTGCCGGTGGCGTCATGCTGCCCCAGTACACAGCCAAATGAATTTTCCAGGACAGTCAAGTAAAGAATCAAAGGTCTCCCTGGTTCTGGTGGTACCAGCACAGGCGGGTTAGACAAGTATCCCTTTATCTCGTCGAATGCTTCCTGACACTCATCAGTCCACTTGACCGCAACGTCCTTCTTCAGCAACTTGAAAATAGGCTCGCAAGTCGTCGTGAACTGAGCGATAAACCTGCTGATATAGTTCAACCTTCATAACAGACTCATCACTTCAGTTTTGTTCCTCGGAGGTAGCAATTCTTGTATGGCTTTGATCTTTGATGGGTCCAACTCGATGCCTCGCCGGCTGACTATGAATCCCAACAGTTTTCCAAATGAAACACCAAATGCACACTTGGCGAGGTTAAGCTTGAAGTTGTACCTGCGAAGCCTTTGGAAGAATTTCCTCAAATCCCTGACGTGGTCGGCCTGATGCTTTGATTTTATGATCACATCATCTACATATACCTCAATCTTCTTGTGTATCATATCATGAAACACAGTAGTCATTTCCCTCATATAAGTTGCCCCAACATTCTTCAAACCAAATGGCATTACCCGGTAGTAATAAGTTCCCCAGGGTGTGATGAATGCCGTTTGTTTTGCATCTTCTTCATCTATTAGAATCTGATGATACCCGGCATAGCAATCCACAAAAGATCCGATCTCACGCTTGGCACAATTATCGATCAAAATGTGGATATTGGGTAGTGGGAAGTTATCCTTCGGACTTGCTTTGTTGAGATTGCGGTAATCGATGCATACTCTGATCTTGCCGTCCTTCTTCGGTACAGGCACGACATTAGCCAACCAGACAGGATATCGAGTGACCCGAATAACCTTTGCATCCAACTGTTTGGTAACTTCTTCTTTAATCTTCACACTCATATCAATTTTGAATTTCCTCAACTTTTGCTTGACGGGCGGGAACGCTGGATCAGTGGGAAATTTGTGGGCCACTAAATCAGTGCTCAAACCTGGCATGTCGTCATATGACCATGCAAAAACATCTTTGTACTCAATGAGTACTTTAATTAACTCCTCCCGGATTTTTGGCTCGAGCTGGACACTTATTTTAGTCTCTCGGACGTTGTCTGTGTCCCTAAATTGACGGTTTCTATGTCATTCAAATTGGGTTTGGGTTTTTCTTCGAAGTGAATTAACTCCTTACTAATTTCTTCGAAGGCTTCATCCTCATCATCATATTCTGATTCGTAATCACAATCTACTTCTTGAACTATCATTTCGGAATCAGATTGATTTTTAAGACTGGGCTGAGGATTCCTTATGCACGTCATGTCATTAAGACCAGTATAAAGAGAACTGTACAGAAAAAGAAAAGAAGAAAACAAAATTAAAACAAACTAAGGAATGAAGAAGAAACTTTTTTATTTTATTGAATTACGGGATAACAAGGTTTCACACTTGATGAACATAACAAAAATAAAAGAAATCCGGACTACAACCCTGGAATAATCCAGAAAACGGGAAGGAAAATCAGAGCCAACTACCAAGACTCCCTCCGAATGGGAAAGGGAGTAGCTATCCAATTGTTGATTTTTGCCTTTGGCCCCACAAACTGCACATCCGCCTTGCTGGACCCCTCCCCGACTTCTACCATGTTGATTTCGGTGAATAATCTTTCAAAGCCTTCATTTAAGTCTCCATCTGCACCAATCAATGGCCCTGTAACCTTGGACAGCAATTGCTTTTTGATGCTCGGCCTGACAAAAGATCTGGACAGGCGCGGGATTGGCTTGGGAAGGACCCAGACTCTTTTCTTCAACTTGCGGGCCCGTCTCACATCCGCCGCTATAGGCTTGAACCCCAGCCCAAAGGTATCCAGATTTTTGGGCAAAGAAACCGGTTGAACAATACCCTAAAGATCAGCCCCTAAACCTTTGCCTGGAACAAACCCGTTTTTCAATATCTCCGAGGCTACCATGACAGTTGCAGCTGCTATTTTGGGAAGTGGTATGCTTTCACCCTCGTGAACTTTGTCCACTGAAACCATATCGAAGACCTGGTAAACCCAGGGCCCCTTGTCATTGTTAGCCTCTATGAAGGGTATGATGGCATCACTTACGGTGCTTGCATTGTCTTCCCCATGTACTACGATCTCTTGCCTATCCCACTCGAATTTGACCATCTGATGTAATGTAGAAGGCACTGCTTTGGCAACGTGGATCCAGGGTCACCCCAACAGAAGATTATATGACACTGCCACATCCAACACTTGAAACTTAATGGTGAACTCGACCGGACCAATTGTTAATTCAAGTACGATGTCACCCACTGTGTCTGTACCACCTCCATCAAAACCTCGAACATAGATGTTGTTCTTGTGAATTCTGTCTCCATCAACCTTTAGCTTGTTTAACGTGGTCAAAGGGCAAATATTGGCACTGGACCCATTATCAATCAGTACTCGAGTGACTACCGAGTCTTCACACTTCACGGTCAAATAGAGGGCTCTATTATGTTATGTACCCTCCACGAGCAACTCATCATCTGAAAAAGTGACCATGTTGACCTCGAATATCTTGTTTGCTATTTTCTCCAGATGGTTCACAGAGATCTTATCCGGAACATGGGCTTCGTTCAGAACTTTCATCAATACCCGGCGGTGCTCATCTGAATGGATCAACAAGGATAACAATGAGATCTGTGTTGGGGTCTTCCTCAACTGCTCCATAATGGAGTAATCTTGCGCCTTCATTTTATTTAAAAATTCTTCTGCCTCTTCCTCGGTGACTGGATTCTTTGTCGCTACTGGATTGGACCTTCTTAACTCTGCGGGAGCAAAACACCTCCCCGAACGAGTTAGACCTTGGGCTTCACACACTTCTCCTTTGACTTCTTTCCCTTTGTAAATTACCGTCACCCGTTCATAATTCGAAGGAACAACCTTCTAGTTGATCACTGGAAGCTGAGTTACCGATTTTATAATAACAGGCTCTATGCGAGCACCCTTCACGATCACAACAGGTTACTTGCAACCCCTGGCACTACCATTTTAGATTTCTTGGGTTTCACTGCAACAAGGCCCGACGACCCTCTCTCGGCTACCACAGCTGGCTTATCATCTACCTTTCTCAACTGGACCACTGATTTCCCACTGGTTACTTTTTCCTTTGAGTTGGTTTTGCTGGAACGGATCATCATTACCGTCTGTGCGGGCTTCCTGGGCTCCCCCTCTTTGTGTATCAACTTAATCAAGTGTGTCTCATGGTGAGCTGGCAGTGGATTCTGATTAATATTTGGTGCTTCTGGTGCTTGAACCTCGATCCGATGAGTATCGATAAGCTCTTGCACAACTGTTTTCAGCTTCCAACATTTCTCTGTATCATGCCCTAGGGCCCCTGAACAGTACTCACAACTCACCGAGTGGTCAAGATTTCTAGGGGGTTTGGCATTTTAGGCTCAATTGGATTCAACATGCCCAACTGCCTCAATCTGTGGAAAAGACTGGTGTATGATTCCCCCAGTGGAGTGAAAGTCTTTTGCTTCTGTGACCTCTCATTCTTAAGGGTTGGGTTTGGTCGGAAACCCATCTCGGGGGGATTTCTATAGGCCCTTGGGTGTGGATATGTGTTTTGTGGAGCTGAGTATGGATTTTGTGGAGCCGGCGTACGCCATGGCACGTGTGCCGGAGTTTGGGTATAGGTTTGTGCATGATGGATGGAAAAATAGGGATCTGGCGATGGATAGTAATGTTGTGGAGGAATATGGGGGTAATTTTGGTGGTAGGGTCGTGGTTGGCTATAGTAGGGTGACAGGCCTCTAGATCCGAACTAGGCTCTGGACTCAATAGTCGTGACATCTTCCTTCTTCTTTCTTCCCAAGTACACCCCTAGTGCCGCTTTGAATGGCTTGAGTGGTTGCCTTGATCGCTGAATAACTCATGATTTTGTTGGACTTAAGCCCCTCCTCGACCATGCCTCCCATTTTTACAACCTCATTAAAAGACTTGCCAATTGCGGACACCAAATGACCAAAGTAAGTTGGCTCCAAAGCCTGCAAAAAGTAATCGACCATCTCGCTCTCTTTCATTGGGGGATCTACCCTTGTTGCTTGCTCCCTCCACCGGAAACCATATTCTCTAAAGCTTTCACTGTGCTTCTTCTCTAGTTTAGTCAAAGATAGTCGGTCTGGAATGATCTCAAGATTATACTGAAAGTGACAAGCGAATGCTTGTGCCAGATCATCCCATGTGTACCATCTTTCGTGATCTTGGTGGGTGTACCACTCCAATGCTGCTCCGCTCAAACTCTGACTGAAGTAATCCATTAGCAATTCATCCTTTCCTCCGGTTCCCCTCATCTTACTGCAAAAACCTCTCAAATGAGCCACCGGATCACCGTGTCCGTTGTACAAGTCGAATTTGGGCATTTTGAACCCTGCCGGTAGTTGTACATTTGGGAACAAACACAGGTCTTTGTAAGCCACGCTTACCTGACCTTCTAGCCCTCTCATATCCCTGAAGGATTGCTCTATGCTTTTCATTTTTCTGAACATCTCTTCCTGTTCAGGATTTCTGGCCGATTTTTCTGCTTTCTCCGGTAGGTCAGAATGTGGATCATGTGGATAGGCTCCAAGCGCTTTGAAGGTAAGCTCCGAGGGATAATACTGGTTGTCCTGAGCTTGGAACACAGGTTCACTCGGGGATTTATGGAGTGCAGCTGGTGGGGATGCCACAAAGACAGGGGTGATTGGCGGAGGAGGGTATGGAATTGATTTTGGTGGTGGAGCTTGTGGCGTATGAGAAGTAGTGCCATGGTAGTGTTGATAAATGGAAAAACCTAGATCGGTGACGGGATGATCCTGAGACTGAGCTAATGGTGGGTAAAAGCCGGGTTGGCTGTGTAAGCTGGTGGTGATTGCCCTTTGGACCAAGCCTGGTACATTTCGGTCATCTGTTGTTTAAGATTGAGCATCTCCTCTTTCATTTTATAGATGTCCAACTCCTCTACCTCAACACTAGTGTCGACATCTGGACTAGACATGATTTCCGGTATTTGTCCCTTTGATCTGGTTTGGTAATGGTAATGTGCCAGTATCCTCTAAATAAACTAACTGCTTGAATTCTCTGGAAATCAACAAACTTGTTAGTTTTTAGAGTTTAACACATATGCAATTACACGTTGGGATGCAATGCACCTAGGCAATTAACCATTTCTATCATGCATTTGCTTCGGTTGCGTGCGTCATTCTGGCCTCTCATAATTGTGCCCCTTTTTTAAGCTTCCTTTATTCTGTCCTTCTTTATTTATTTTTCATTTTCCCTTTTTTTCTTTTTTTTAGTGGTGGTCGAATCCTATAGAGATTGCCTACGTATCATGTCCCGGCATGAATCAGACCGTGCATAGTCCTGCCGCGGGTGCGAAAAATAGAGACACTATTTTTGGATTTTTTCAATCTTCATTAGCAAAACGTTTTATTACAAGGCAAAACATTTTTGAAAGGAAACTGACAGGCTTGATACAGACCACAAACCTTATGCAAAAAGGGAAATACAAATTCCAACGGACAGTAGACTCTGAAGACAAGGAAAATACAGACTCAAACTATGAATGCCTCAAAGTTTTGAATTTTGGCGCCCGCGGGGCGTCGTTCGGCCTCACCACGGGCTTTGGTGCAAGGCCCCTTTGCAGATCTTTCAAATCTTCCATGATTTGGTGGACATAAATCATTATTGAAGCAAAGAAGGTGGTACGGGACATATCCTCACAAGCTAAGCACGTTATGGTGATGTAGTGCCCAATATCGTCGATTCTTCCCTTGATTTTGTCCCTTTCCATAAGCAATCGCTCTATTTGTTGATTCTGCGTCCCCAGCATTTGAGCGTTGTAAAAGAGTTGATCCTGAAACTCATTTATCTGTTTCTTCATTCGGTCCATCAGATCATAGTAGCGCTTCCTATCTGTTTTGACATCTCGGGCTTGCCTGAAGATCCGCTCTTCGTAGTCCCTCTTCATTTGTTGCATGAACCATACTTGCTCTTCTGTCTTCTTTATCCATTTCACCTGGATTCTCGCTAGACCAGCTTTAGATTTTTCCATGTCTTCTTGATACTCGAGGACTTTCTTCTTTAGACCGTTTATGAGCCTTTCCTCAGCCCGACTTCTCTCTTGGCTTCTGGAAGCTATTTTCATTTCCTGGATTTGAGTTTTAAGGACCTCATTTTCCTGAGCTAGTTTTCTCCTTTCTCCCTCATCTGCAGCGCTATGCAAATCTTTCTCAAATTTCAAATCCATAACTTGTTTCTCCAACTTGCCTATTGTCACCTTGTACTCGTGTTCTTTAGCCAACCAATCCCACTGTTCTTGCGACGCCTTGACGAACTTCTGGAGATGGGGTCTTTTAGCCGGCCTTTCGTGCTCAAGTTCTCTCCTATACCAAGCAAGGTATCCTGGCACCACTTCGCCTTTGGCCCGATCCCGCACGCAAGTATTTGCTTTTAAATATTGGCATTCACTCCAAATCTGACGGACTCTTGCTTCAGGAAACTGTCCGTCATGGCTAATCTCAATTACTTGAGCACTAAGATCTTCCTCTTGTGGCACTGTTTGGCATCTCCCGAGTTGTCTCAAAACCCGATATGACACGTAGGGCTGAATGCTCTTGAGCCCCATCAATAGAAAGTGGGTCCTAACAGCAGGCATATATATGACTTCATCAACCGGCAACCATCCTAGCGTCCACTGTATTTGGCTGGCGGTGAGGGTCCGAAAGAATGATGTCTACGTCGTAACTCCCTCGGGTAAACTGACCCCCTTGATTCTTGTATGGAATTCTTCTATGCAAGTTTTCTTCGAGGCACCATAACTCAAGAGCTGGGAACGGTGGCAGAGATGCTCAGTCATCCATATTTGTAGCAACAAGTTACACCCCTCGAAAAAGTTCCCTCTAGCTTTGCAGGCTGTGAGAGCTCGGAACATATCAGATACTATCATAGGTGCAAGAGTGCTTTCATTTTGAGTGAGCAAGGTACTGACGACCCCGGCTATTTTCAAATCAATGTTTCCGTCTTTCCTTGGAAACACCAAAAGGCCCAAAAAGGTTATCATAAAAGCCACTCGTCTATGCTCATCCCATTTCTGACGGTTACTTTTGCTGCATAACTTGTTACCCGGATTGTTGAATCCTCCGACATGACCGTATCTGTCATATATGAAGAGCGGATTACAAAAACCCGCGGCCAAATCTGGGTTATGGACCATCCTGGGTATCTTTAATGAATCTAAAAACTGATGCGCGGTGACAGCTCTTGGAGCAATCAGGTATTTTTGCCTTATCGGAACTTTAGCATTTCCGATGTATCCGGCTATATCCTCCAAAGTCGGGGTGAGTTCAAAATCGGGGAAGTGGAAGACATTGTGTGTCGGGTCCTAGCAGGTGACCAAAGCTCTTATGATATCCCCCTGAGGCTGGATTTCCAATAAACCCGTAAGACCTTTTAGATATTTCTTGACCTCATCTCGCCTCTTACCACCTAAATCAACCATAGCCGCAACTCGAAAGGGATTTTAGTCATTATTGAAAAAGGTTCATTTTGCATCGTGCTCATCCTACACATTTATTAAGGTGATTAAGAAATAAAATTCATTTGACTCAATAAATTGACTATTTTTAATTTTTCACAGATTAAAAGGAAGATCCGGTTCCGAACACGGCTTTTCAGCACTTCGGGAATGAAGATTTTAAGGCTGGGTGAGTCAACCGGTCAAAAATCCAAAGATGACTAAAAGTGGCCATTTATGCAAAGTTAGCCTTCCGGCGTCCCTTTCGGGAACATTCGACTATTTTGCCAAAAACGGCATTACTCGATTTATTGACTCTTTTTTTTTCAAACTGAAATAAAAGACCCGGTTGAAAACACGGCCTTTCAGCGCTTCCGGGAGGAAAATTTTAAGGTTGTGCCCGCAAACCATTTAAAATGACTCAGGGTGGTTGTTCTTGCGAAAATAGCCTTCCGGTGCCCTTTTGGGGACATTCGGCTTATTTTAAGCAAGAATGGCGTCACCCGACTTATTTATCACAAATATTTTGACATTTTTGTAAAAGGGAGGTTGGACCCGATGAGGGTTGCCTACGTATCCCACACCCTGTGAGAATCAAACCGACGTAGTTCGGGACGATAAAACAAACTTCTTTTTGAACACAAGACTCTTTTCATTGGCAAATAAAGTCATAAACAAAACCCTTTTTTCTTTTTTTTTCTTTTTTGTTTATTTTCTCAAAAATTCGGCAGAGTTTCGACACTATTTGGACATTGGTTTTTTTCAAAACTGGCGATTAACTCTCTTTAATCCTCATCCTACTATTTATCTTTACTCAAAACATTCAAAAGTCGGTCAACATGTAAGTCCGAAGCAAATAAATGCGCGGAAAACAAATAAGATGCATCAGGATGGTCTTTTTCATTTCAGGTTGCTAGTCCTAGACGGACCCAACCCCTGTGTTGAGTCCCCTAAGTTAAATGCAACATGATGCAAATAATCGTTCCTACTAGGGATCCGGCATGAAGTCACGTTATTCTAGGTTCAAAGCCTAGGTATTTGTTATAGACTGTGTACCCGAGCGAATAACTCGAGTCGAGGAGGGGGCAACGTACCGGGGACCCGCGAGATCGTCCGGCTTTGTAACTTGTCCGGCCTCTTTCTTATTTCAGGGTATGACACTAACAGAATAGGGGGTCTCAACCAGTAAGCACATCCCCAGAGGTAAGAAGAGAAGGGTTTCGGCACAGTTTATACACAGTTCAGATAATATCAAAGTGGTAAAAGCATCATTTAGCACATTAGGCCCAAACATGTAAAAAATCACATAAAACCAAATATAACAATTTATCTAAGCTCGAATTCTTGAACCCTGAACCAGAGATTCTGGGTTTGTCCCCAGCAGAGTCACCAGGGCTGTCACACCTCCTTTTTACCTGCGCCCGCAGGGCGTAAGGTATAAGGGAGTTTCTCCAAATAAAGGACAATCGAAACGGGATTTGTTATGAAAGATTCAGAGTCGCCACTTGGGAGATTTATGGCGTCCCAAGTCACCGGTTGAATCCCAAATCAAGGAAAAGAATGACTATGTTTAACAGTCCGCGAACCAGAAATCCAAGTAAGGAATTCTGTTAACCCGGGAGAAGATGTTAGGCATTCCCGAGTTCCGTGGTTCTAGCACGGTCGCGCAACTGTTATATTTGGCTTAATTATCTGGTTTTTATACATGTTTTAACCTATGTGCATTATAACTTTTAAACGTTTTATTATTATTTTTAAAGAGAATTGCAACGTCGTTAAAACACGTCTCGAACCACGTCACATAAATGCACCCGCGGTCTTTGACATATTTCAACTTCGTTGGGATTTGAATTTGGATCACATAAATGCGCATCCGAATTTTAGGAAGGTAAAATTATTAGAATACGCGCTTAAAGCTTTTCGCGTTTGCAACTTTGCGAGGGCCAAGGAGTTTGCTAAACGACACGCCTCGATTTCTAAAGAGTCGAAGTTAATTATCCGAGGGCCATGCATTTGAGATTTTATTTGACATGGCACACCTCAATTTTATTAGAGGAAAAACACTCAACTAGGTGAACTATGGATATTCATATTTAAAACTAGTTTAAGATTAAGTATCACAACCATGTCATGGGAACCATACCCATAGTTGTAGTAAATTAATTACGTGCCTAAAGCAAACTACGACATTTATGAACCGTATCCATTACCGGAATACTTGTTTTTCTAAAGATATAAATAAAACTCCATAGCTTTGGCAGTATATCAAGTGACAGACACAAATGCAACTCAAATCAATATGTAATTTATATTGCCAACACGAAGTATCCTATCATGTTTTAATAGCATAACTTTGCTGGAAAAGACAATGTCAAACCTTTGTAGTAAGTGATCACAGATATTATCAAACATTTTTTCATTCTCATAACAAGTGATAGTATAGAATATCATACATAGTAACGCAGCCCGAATCAACCCAAAGATCAACTATCATAAACATCAATACTACATCTTGGAATGATTAAAACTTTAAAGCCAAATTACCTAGCTTCTTTACTTATAACTTGCCTCCCAGCCAAGCACAAAGTGTCCCAAGCTTAAAGACTACAAATGCAACTAAACATATATACATGTTCCCCTTTTAAAAGAAATCAATGTGTATATACATAGTATCCTAGTTCACCAGTCAGTGCCTTATGTACACAAATTAAAATATAATTAACATAATTGGCAATTACTTTCTATATAGAGAGACAGATAAGGCAAGCTAATTTATGTTTAGCAACAAAACAGTAGCCCAAACTGCTACGAAAAGTGTAGTATACATATTAAACCAAATTGACAAAAAAAAAAGAGATTAGAAGATGAACAAAAATTCAAACCTTAACTATTCACATAATCGACCTTCCTATAAAGTTAACTACTAAAGATAACAAAATTATTTTGAGAAAACTAGCCAAGATCAGAAAACTACTATCATTCATGAATTAAAAGGGAACAAACATTTTCTTGCTGAAACTTTAAACCAACAAAAAACCAAAAAAAAAATGACACACTAGTTTATGCCAAAAATGAACAGAAAAATAAAAATGTTCAACCAATCAGTACGTATGAGTCAAACATACAAATACCCCTTATAAAGAATTCAAACTTATATATTAATCGAGAATAAAGTAATGGAAGGACCGTGTCTTGGCCTCTCACGAAATCGGACAAAGAAAAGCTAAGGCAAATACAGCTTGCATTCCATAAGATTTCTACTTGAATTACACAATCACATTCACATTGTTGCTCGTAGATAGAGGAATACCTGGAATTGGAAAAGAAAAAGGAGAGGAAGATCAGCAATAAAAGCAGCAACACACAGCAACAAACAACCCAGATTCAGTGATTAATGTCACACCTCCCTTTTCCTACCCCGTAAGGGTATAAGGGAGTTTTTCCAATTAAAGGACAATCGAAACAGGATTTGTTTATTTAATTCAGAGTCGCCACTTGGGAGATTTTTGGTGTCCCAAGTCACCGGTCGAATCCCGAATCGAGGAAAAGATTGACTTTGTTTAACAGTCCGCGAACCAGAAATCCGGATAAGGAATTCTGTTAACTCGGGAGAAGGTGTTAGGCATTCCCGAGTTCTGTGGTTCTAGCACGGTCGCTCAACTGTTATATTCGGCTTATTTATCTGATTTTAACAATTAAGAACTTATATGCAAATTTTAACATTGAACCGTTTTTATCAATTTTATTATTATTGTTATTATTTTACGAAGAATTGCAACGTTGTGAAAACATATCTCGAACCACGTCACAGTCAATTCACCCGTGGTTATCGACACATTTCGACTCCGTTGAAATTTGGATTTGGGCCACATGAATGCGCACCCGTATTTAAGAAAATAATTTATTAAAGACGCGCCTAAAGCGACTAGCATATTGTTGTTTTGGGAGGAGGCCGTGAAAATTCATTAGACGGCCAACTCCAAAGTCTATCCGGTTATTGAGTCCTTTTATTGAGGGCCCCGCAATTTGTGATTTACTGTGCAAGGCACGCCTCCTTTATTTTAAGGATATCCTAAAGTGACTACATTTCTATTTAAATTAGTCTCTAAAAATAAAATAAAAATCCTAATTAATTACGAGCTTAAAAAAATAAGAAAACGTAACATACTACTTGCCAGATTAAGACAAATATTAATGGAAAGGAATTTTTTTAAAAAACAAATCGAAATTATAAATAAAATACGAAATTCGCCAACTAATATTCAAAAGAAATCAATTATAGCTAGATTAAAAGCTCGCATTGTTAAAAAAACTATTGGAATGAATTATTCACAACCATTTGAAACTAGATTTAACCATAATTACTAAAGCTTATTAGAAAGTTTATTAAACTTAAACGTTGACTCATCTTGCTCAAGCTCGCATCTGATGGATTAATGTTCTTAGCCTTGCTACGTTGAGTCACACATTAAAAGCATCAAGCCTGCTGATTCTACGAAATTATTGGCCTAATATTTGCGGATCTTAGTTCCTAACAAGATTCAAAGATATAAAAAAAAACTCAATTTGCTTCTATTCCAATATTTGCAAATTCAAATCTAGATTTTTACTAACCCTTCCCCCCAAAATTAAATCGATTTCCCATATTGGCTATTTACCAATTTGATTTGAATGTGATCTCAAACTAAAAAATTAACAAAAGCCGAAACTAATACTTATGGTGTTCATACCGACACCCATCCAATAGTTCCGCAATTTAATGCTTCACATTATACATAATTCTACCATTCATATAACATGAAACACATAATGAATATCTAACTAAAATACGAATATTCTATAATTAAAAGCCTAAATCTTCTGGCCATTTCATTTCAGCTTCAATGCATATGTCAAAATGATTCAGAGTAGTGTACCTGGTATTTGAATACAAGGAAAGGAAGAATAGGATCAGCAAAGTAGTATGTAACACAACAACAACAACAAATAACCAGCAATATCCAACAAACGGAACACCCAGTGACAGATTTGAAAACCGAACAAAATCCAGCAATAACCAGTGAAGTAGTAGCAAATAACCAATTAAACTCGAGAAACAAACCACATGAAAATCCAGAAACACCAATAATAATCAACGGGCAATAACAAAGTGAACTCTTTGTTTTATTGAAAGACCAGTTAATGTTTAATCCTTAATTCTCTCTTAATGTTCAGAAAATTCTTTCTTTTAAACTCTCTTCAAATTCGAATCCCTAAAAATCTTTTAATATTTTTTGAATTTTTTTCTCTATATTTTTAGCTCATTCCCCTTTTTTTAATTTTGTTCTATTTATGTCTCAAAACAGACCCCTTAATCAATTAATCAAATAATAAAATCATCCACTTTCTCTTACCAAACCCACTACTACATAAAAAATGCAATTATTATATTTTTTTTAGTCAACTTTTCTTGAGCCCCGCAATCCCACTATGTCTTGTTCCCCACGATTGATTAAACAAATGTCTTATTCCCCACCATTATGTCTTGTCCCCCATTATTGTTTAAACAAATGCATTATTCCCCACCATTATGTCTTGTCCCCCACTATATATTATTTTATACATTATTTTAATATTATTAGTTTATTGGACAGAGCACTCAAAATAAATAATTATTCAGATTTTCAATTCCAAAAAAACCCCTCTGAAATTACTGAAATTACCATTCTACCCCTGAAAATACTACAATTTACCATTCTACCCCATCAGGTATAACCAATTCAACTAATCAATTCTAACCAAAATACAGCAGCTATAACCAATTCCTAATCAAATTCAAACTAAATGATGAACAACAACAAAAACAACTAGAATTATTTTGACTGAACAATATTTTTAAACAACAAACCTACTTTCAGATTCAACAACACTAACAAACAAGCATGTTCAAATTACTGAGTTTAAATTCAAATTAAGCTTAAACGGAACAAATAAACACATTCAAATCACTAAATTAAATAACCAATTGAACCTCAAACTTAAATCTAACAATATTACAGTCAAGACGAATGATTCAAGTTATCAAACTAACATATTTCTATCTTAAAACTAAATCCTTTTAAATTAATAAAAACAAACTGAAGAAATAATTAATTGAACTTCAACTTAAATCTAACAACATTATAATTAAACTAACAATTTCTACATAAAAATAAACAAGAAAAAATGAAACAAACTGAAGAAAAATAAAAAACGATAAACACGAAATTAATATCAAACATATACTGATTTCAGATCCAAAAATATCAAACAAATTACGGACAAAAATGAATCTTAAACCAACTAACCGGATCAGAACGACGATGAACTCAAACGAAAACAAATTTGCCCGGAAACAATTATCGCACCAAAATAACTCGACGCCGAAGACGACCACGAACGGACGATCCATGACTGGAAGATCTCGTCTCTTGCAATGAGGACGATAGGTGAGGGTGATATGCGATGAAGAAGACGATGTCGCAGAGCAGCCATGGATGTCAAGGAAGCTGCTGGTCGACGTTACTGAGGGTCGTTTGGTGGTTGACGGACTGCTGTTCAGGTGGTCGTTGTTGGGCGATCGAGCTGGAGGTCAACTGGACAGTGTCGTCGACGACGGATGCTGGTGGTTCGACTGAAGAAGATGGTCATTTGAAGATGCTGGTTAAGCTGCACACAGCAGCAGCTCACGTCGGGGAGGGAGGCAGTCATGGTCGTTCATGGCCAAGCTGTTCGACGAGGGGTGTAGCTGAAGATGAAGGAGACGAAGTTGTGGTCATTTGGAGACGGACTGGAGCTGGAGCAGCAGTGGCTGGGCGACGTTGCTGCTCGTTGCTGCTCGACGGAAAAAGGGTGGTCGATGAGGATAGTGATGGCAGTAGGGTGGTCGCTTCAAGTGGTCGGCGATGAGGAAGACGACGCAGTAGGGGTGGTCGTTGGTTCGAAGGCAGCCATGGACGAGCTGCCATGGATGTGTGTGTTTTGGAGTTTTGGAGAAGATGAAGAGAGGGGAGGGGGCGGATGGTTAGGGTTTTTAGGTTAGGGAAATGAAAAATGAAAAAATGAAGAAAGGGGTTGGGTCTTTGGGGTTATGGACTGGGTCAACCCGGTTTGAAATGGACCGGGTTGTAAGGGAAGGTTGGGTATCTTTGGGCCTGTGGTTTAAAATTGAAGAAAAGGCCCAATCCGGCCTTCTTCCATTTTTGTTCTTCTCTATTTATTCAATTTCCTAAATAATATAGCTAAAAAATGGTAAGATTAAATTATAAAACCCAAAATTATCTGGAAATACTAATTAACTCTTAATAGCAATTAACACACAATTAAATAGCGATTAACGATAAAATCACACAATTTGGACATTAAATGCTAAAAATGCAACATACATTATTTTTATGATTTTTTCATTTTGTAAAACAAACTTAATTAAATATCAAATGCAGATGCGACATATTTTTATGATTTTTTATTAATTTAACACATTAACATGTACAGACAAAATACAAATAATTATCAAAAAATGTCACAAAAATTCAAAAATTGCACACAAAGGAAAATTATTTATTTTGAATTTTTTGGGAGTAATTCTCATATAGGGCAAAAATCACGTGCTCACAATTAAAACCAAGGAATTCGATTCCAAATCAATGGAGCAGTAAACCTTTTAAAAGCTCAGATTAAAAACCTTCTCTAACCCAAGATAAACACATTTCAAGTTCCCAGGATGGTTCAGAATTGTTTTCAGAATGAAGAAGCCAAGAAAAATGCAATCGGAATAACAGTAATTTTTTTTTTTGCCCTTTATATTTCAGAAATCTGATTTCTCATACTCTCGTTATAAAAAATGTGTCTTTCGGCTTTAGATTGCTTCCCCCTTCCTCTCTATTGCTCTCTCTTTTTAAACTTCCAGCCTCCCCCCTTTCCAGCTCATCTTTTCTTCATAATTGTATTATTTAAGCTTTTTAAAATGTTCCCCCCATGTTGTCTTACTTTCCAACTCTTAAAAGTATGGAACAGGGTGTCCTTTGCATTGTTGATCCCCTTTTTATTAAATTAATCCCTAGACTGATCCTACCATGTGCTAGCAACTTCTTAAGTAGGTGAGATACACCTTTTATTAAACAATTCTTAGGCTATCTTAAAGGCTTCCTAATTAATTTCAAACATAGTTGAGATTTAAATTCTTTCAGACAAATAAATGTCCCCAAATTAGTTCAGACCCTCTACACTCCCCTACACAAACTGTTATGCATATCCCAAAGAAAAGAATAGAACAATTAGGCATGATGAGAATCAAACAGAGAACCAAACAGAAAACCATGAGAATATGCGTCGCTGGTTCAGACTTATTCAAACAAATCCTGAAGCCGGACAAATCGTCCATTTCAACTCGAGAAAACTTAAATCCCAAGAGATACTTCAACACCATAAACAGCTAAAGGCATCCAAGACATAGGAAACGAACATTCAAATTAGCCTTTTGTTATCTGAACGTGCTCGAGGCAAATCAGGACAGTGAATATAGGATTCCAAATAGCAAAATGACATATCAAATACAATTTTCAAACATGAATCGAGAATAAATGCTAACTCTGAATCCAACCTCAACTGAAATTACTCACAGACCTATGTTTATAGATGGATTAGCATAACTCTTATCACATTTTCCCAATCGACAATCAAACAGATGTAAAAAAGAGAAAGATATTGAACCTGAGATGGCTTCTTTTAAACGAGTAAAATCAATGATTACAAAGATGGGTTCGAACTGAACTGTGCGCAAGACCCAGCGACGAAGACAAAACACGTGCAACAACTGAATCGGACTTCAAATAGTACCTTGAATCGGCGGCTAGGACTTCGACTCGAAAACCAAATGCCTTGCCGGAAAACTCAAATGATTAACGAAGGTTTCAGTCATGTCCATGGCCTTTCATCACCATTGATTGCCATTTCTGGCGAGACCTGGTGAATGTAGGAGCTGGTGGGGCTGGCCTCGCCAAAGAAGACGAGTTTCAGGGGTCGTTGAGTTTGAGTGTAGAGGGAGCGGCTGCAACGGGGTCTGGGCTTGTTTGGTTGCCGATATGATGAAAGGTGGAGTTGAAGAGTGGTCTGGTTCGTCGATTGTTGAATAGATCAAGGACAATCGTTTGGGGATGGGGTGGTTCGAAGAAGATGACCTGAGGGGGTGGGGTGATGGGTCTCCTGCGGCTGTTTACTGAAGGGTGTAGGTCTAGGTTATTTTAAGAGGGATCCGGGTCGGGGACGGGTTTGGGTCGGGTCGTGGCGGGTTTTGGGCTGGACGAGATTGGGTCTGGGGTGTTTTTTTTGTTTTGGGCCTGGGATTCTAACCAAATTGGCCCAAACTAGATTTTCCTATTCTTAATTTCTTTTTTTCCCGATTTTCTTTATAATTAAAATAAAATACAAGCCTAAATTTAACCTTGGACAAATTATCCTATAAATATTAATTAACTCTAAGTAGTTATTATCACAAATAACTAAATACCAAATTAAAAGAAAAATCACACAATTTTGGCATTAAACACTAAAATGCGAAGTACGCTATTTGTGATTTTTTTTCACTTTTGTAAACAAATATTTACTTGGTTAATCATAATCGTAAAATTAAATCCTAAATGCACATGCAACATATATTTTTTGTATTTTTTCTTAATTTAACCAACACACACACACACACAAATGCAAACAATTCCAGAAAATATCACGAAAATTCACAAAATTGCACACAAAAAAGAAAGATTTATTTGATTTTGAATTTTTAGGAGTGGTTCGCGTGAGGCAAAATCACGTGCTCACACAAATCAGTAACTAGTAGACATGAGAGAAACATGGAGTAAAAGACTCAACATATATATCTAAATAACTCTCTGAATCATTTAATATTATAATGTCGTACATATGCGTATAATGTCATACCATGCATGAGTATATGCGTTCATAATATCATCAAGTCTCTAAGGGCATCCCATCATATCATCTCGGCCACTATGGGCAAATCATCAACATATACCAGCTGATCAAGTGGTGATGCATATATAATGCCGTAACCTTTTCCCATATCCCATATACATATATATACATATATACGCTTATATAATGCCATCTGGTTATGGGTCAATGTACATGAATGAAATGTATGAGAAGTATGTCAATAAAATCTCTTGGAATGTTATAATACCATTATGTCTTTGAGTAATATCATGAAGTAAATTTTTTTCAACTTACGTATTTTTCTGATACCCATGAATAGATAATAGAATAATATGACACATGAGGAATCAAGAACTTAAGCATCTCTAGTATTTTTATGAATAGATCTATTTATGAAAATTGTGCATTTGCTCTTTTCGTTTGTATCGTATGGATCATGTCAAAAGAAAGAAGGAATAGCCTTAACATACCTGAGCCGATTCTCTTGACAATCCCTCTAACACACGTCACTTGCGACAACACATAACAACGGATCGAAGTAGGGAAAAATCCATATGATATTCTTGAGAAAGATTTAACCTCTTTGTCGTGACCATTAGTAAGATAACAATCACCTTATTAATTGTTGCATGTATGAGATGTACGTTTGAACCTTATAAAATAGTGAAAGATACTCACAAATGATCATGCCATATCTAACTTCGTACTTTATTCTCACTGTTTCCATCGCATGAAAGCAGTCATACTCTCGACATGAATATATTTAGTCATGTGGATTGACTTTTGCATCCTTGTCTCGTCCCAGGATACTAAACTCATTAAGTTGTCCGTTTAAGTCATAAACGAGCAAGGAATTTCCTTTCTCCATATTTTTTTTTCACGGCAACCCCCTCCATAAGCTTTTTTTTATTTGAATTGTGTCTAATAATCTCTTTATCTTGGAGATTTGTGTGGGCCGCCCACTTCGTGGATGAGCTGGCCAACTATTATTCTAAATATGCCACCTATATATGGACTTTAAGAGTCATATTTTTTGTGACTTTGCTGGCTTTGATGTGCAGCCACGTTGGTGGATGCAATTCTTATCCAATATATTCTTAATTAATTAGATAATATCCCGTTACCTAGTAATTAACCAATTATCCGCATAATTAAGAATTATCTCAACTTACTTAAAATATGACTCGCTTTTAACATACCTTGTACGTCTTACTATCATGATCATGTAGTACTTTGTATGACACTAGTCCATAAATATGAGGTATTAACGCTCGGCCCGTATTTTATCCCAATATGCCAAACTTGGACGAAAAATTTATCTTTTTTGACTTGCTACCCCTCTCACCTTAACGAATTTATTCATCATTTGTTTAAAATAGCATAATCCTTATAATCTCCAAATAATCTTTTTCCTTGGACTAATGTCAATTACCTTATGATAATTTCAACGTACAATACTACATGGTGCAACATCGTCGTAATTTAATACTGCGGGACGTAATATCGACGTAATATTGCGGGGCGTAACATCCATTCTCCTCCTTTTTCTCGATGGAGACTCCTCTTAGTTAGACAACTCATCTACAAGGTGGTAGATAGGTCGGGAAAAGATCTCATCCCCCACAGCAACACTCCATGGAGGGAAGTCCCTAGTTGACAAAGTTTGAGTACGACCTCCGCGGGCGGACTCAACCAAAGTAAATTGCATCCCGGCCGATGCAATGGCCTGGCGAAATACCGGCACTGGAGCTTTCTTTTTGGAAGTACGTCGACCTGTCACCATAAAGAGGTCGTATCAACAAATAACGGCAAACAACAGAAGGCCGGAACAAAAGTAACACTTACTAGACGGGACTTTCGGTCCAAAGCGTTTGTAGAAAACTGCCCAATCTCGAATACCCGCCATGTGAGGTAACATGCGAGCCACCCAATCTTCAAAGCCGATGATGGGAAAGGGTGCACGCCTCTCAGCTAAAAAAAACAACATAAAGAAACCACAAATGAATGAAAGACAAAGGGACGAAAGAAGATAACAAGTGTATGCTATCAACACCTACAATTATGATTCCACTGCTCGGGAAATCCAGTAGGGCCCGACACCAAGTGCTCGGTTTTGATAAAGAAGTACTTGTGCCAAAACTTTCGATTCGTCCTATCGTCCATTCCAACTATCACCCCTCTGGTCCCGCGATGTTGCAGGTGTATCATAGTGCCTATGTAAAAACTTGATGAAAACAAGTGTAATATGTAACGAATATCGACCTCACAACTAGCAAACTCCGCATACTTTGTCAGCATCAGGAAAGCTTTATACAAATACGGAGACAGCTGTGCCGGGCAGACGTTGTAAAATCGGCAGAATTCCTCCACCAATGAAAGAAGAGGGAGAGTATAACCAATTAAGAAAGGGTAGACATAAAAGGCACAGTACCCAGGTCGATGGACCTCCACAATGTCGCCACCAGCCGGAACCATCTCGACTTGAGAAGGGATATGATATATAGATCGGAGTTAAGCTATATGAGACGGCCCGATCTCGGAGATCACCGGAACGGGAGTGGGAGCAGGTTCCTTATGAAAATCGCTTTTGGACAAGGGGTTTCTGGGAACTATCTCCTCTACGGTAGTAAAACTCTCACCCTCTTCAGCCACGAGATCCTCATCACCGGAGGGAGGAGCCACCGATAATGGAGTGGCATCGGAAACTTCGTCATGAAAGCGAAGGGTTTGTGACATTTCAACGATAAAAGGTGTGCTACTAAACCTAAAGAAAGAGGTGATGACTGGGTAAGAAGGAGAGAAATGGAATCGTGAAAGCAAAGTTAATAACATGAACTGGTAAAGAAGATCGAAGGAAAACAATGTTCAAGCAAGGAGAGGGATGGTGGAAACTTCTAAAAAATGAAACCCTCATCTATTTATAGGGCTAGATGGCGCGATAAACGAAGTAAAGGATTGTCAGTGGCACTAAAACCAAAGCGACAGGCACGTAGACGCTGTCTCAGGAAGATGCGTAATGATGACACGCGTAGCTGTGACGTAACCCCATGGTAACCACACCAATCATGACTCCGCTGGTTGTGTCGTTCTCTCAATCTTGGTCGACCTAGTTTGATTCAATAGCCAAATTCTCCCAAGACAAAGGCAAATGATGTCCACTTATCAAGGACGTGCAGGGCCACGACTTCAATAAGTGAAGGGACTAACTATATAGGTTCAAATTCAGTGACCACGATAACGGATAAGTAAGACAAAGGACGGGGTTGACCATAATATAATCATTGAAGGTTGTTCTCACAAAGGCTGGTGTTAAAAGCGGGCAGCCGAGATGAGAGAGTAACAATAGCATATGTTCAGAAGTGGACATAGAGAATATTCCTTTGGATATTCTTTAAGCTGTACTTTTTAGGGTTTTGGGGGAATATCTCTTATAAATAGGAAGAGATGGGGAACAAAAGGGAGATCTTCTCTTTTTACAAGAACATATTGTAAAGGTTGACAAGAGAATATAAGAAAAAGTTATTTTATTCATTGATTTACTCAAGCACAAGCTGTTCAATCTTTATCCATAAATCCCAAGATTCCACATCCATCTAGACTTCTCACTTTTTCACGTCGCAGACAGAGAAAGGGAACATCCCAATCATATAATAATTGAGTGGTAATCCTTTCCCATTACATTCATTGTCATTACTTACATTTATTACATATTTATGTTATCATATTTATTGTCAATCATAGTGTATTAAATCTGTTATTTAATGCCCTCGAGCGCTACTCGTTACACAAGTGCTCTATTTTATTCGATCTAAAATTTATTAAGATCTAAGATTCGCCTTTTAATTCATTATTAATTAGTTTAACAATTATTTGCTCAAACAATATTACTCACAAATACAAGTTTTATTCTGAACTTAACAAACTTAATTTTTACTTACGATAATCAGGATGATTTTAATATTCTAAAATAGTGGAAGAAAAATGCAAGTTTGTATCTTTTTGTCCATCAATCGTGATATCTTAATGATTCAAATTTCAACTATTAGCATTGGAAAGTGCATTTAGTTAAAGGAAGAATGGAACTTGGGGAGAAAGAAGTTGACTACCTCGATCGACTTTGCATGTACTTGTTTAAAAAAAGCACGGGCTAGCCATTTTTCCGATTGATCATTCACAAATAGTCAGCCTTGCAAAGTCATTGAAAAATAGCCACTATTTTACTGCAACAGGAACCGGTCCGACATAATATACTGGAGATTGATGCACCTGTGTATGAACTTCCAACATATTATGCTGGAACTCCATTATAATATGCTGAAGTTCCAGTATACTTATGCTGTAACTCCAGTATATTATGCTGGAGTATTTTCCGGATTTTGAACAATGTTTTCGTTCAGATTTATCTTTATATGAAAAGTGACTAAATTTCGATTACTTTAAAAATTGTGGTTATTTTTGAATGATCACTCGTAAATCTGACTATTTTTTGAATTTCTCCCTTGTTTACTTCATCAATTGGGTAAATGGAGATGGAGGGAACAAACGAATAATTTCAAATGGCTCAATTCGTGAGATGAAATTACCATATTTGAAGTTGAAGACTTAAATTAGGTTTAAATGATCAGTAAAATAATTGGAGTTTGAATTTGCACTATTTTTTGGAGTATTGTCAAATTATAATTTTTAAATTGATAAGTAATATTTTAAGTTTTAATCTGACAACATACCTAAATTTAATTTATTTAAAATTTTCATGTAAAAAGAATTACGAAAAAAAAAAGAAAAAGTTCTCAGCCCAAAACCGGTCCCTTAACAGAAGGACCGAGCACGGTTTATTTGACACCCTTGCCAAATACAATTGGACGACTTTAGCGGCCGGAAGCGCTAGTAGCTACACTCAGGCCTCAGCTGGTCTTGCTCAAACCCCAATTTGCCATTGGAAAACAGAAACTCATAGATCTAAAGCCTTGTTACTCAACTTAATGCATCTACAAGAAAGAACAACTATTTTTCTTTACTAATTTACAACCTTCTTCATCAACCCATTTCCAAATTTTCCCCAAAATGACAATCCATTCAGTAGTAATCCAAAAGCTCCTCAGTACCAACGCCCAGTTAGGCCGTCGCGTGGCATCACACCACTTCAAAATCTACTCATGCGGCAGCCGAAACGCAATGACAATCATAGATTCCGACAAAACACTCATCTGCCTCCGCAACGCCTGTTCCTTCATTGGGGAGCTCGTTCGCAACAGAGCCCGCTTCATTTTCGTCAACACCAACACCCTTTTCGACGAAATCATCGATCAGATGACCAAAACCATTGGATGCAGGAATGATACTTCCTGGCGTCTTGGAGGCTTTTTAACTAACAGTTCGAGTCCGAGAAAGTTTCGAGGTCGGAATAAGAAGCTGAACCTTGCGGCTGTGCAGCCCCCTGATTGTGTGGTGATTTTCGATACGGAGAGGAAGTCTTCTGTGATTCAGGAAGCTTCTAAGTTGCAAATTCCGATTGTGGGTCTTGTTGATTCGAGTATGCCTTGGGATATTTACAAGAAAATTACCTATCCCGTGCCCGCAAATGATTCAGTGCAATTTGTGTATTTGTTTTGTAATTTGATTACAAAGACTTTCCTGTATGAGCAGAGAAGGTTGAATGCTGCTTTCGGAGCTTCTGCAATTGCGAAGCCTGAAATTAGGTACTATCACTTCTTAGTAGTGCATGAAATTTTCCTTAATCGTCTAAACTGTGTGTTGTTGTGCTTGTTTTGGGTGTCAATGAATTGGAACTCATACATGTGTGTGTCTATTAGTGCCTATCTCATTGACTTAACTGGCATATCGTGTTCACTCTGCCTAGTTATCATGGCACTATAATGGTTTGTTTTTTATACTCAGTGAGGATAATGTATCTAGGGGACTAGCTGTTCTGCTGGAATGAGGGGTTAACTTTACCTATTTGATCACCTTATTATGACGGTTGGATAATGAACGATACACTGTGTATTGAATACTAGGAGAAGAGGAAAATCTAGTATTACTGTGAGACTAGAAGAAAAGAAGAAATTGGGTAGAATTTCTAGGAATAACACCCAAAGGTATACTGTGTAAAGTATCTGCTAAAAAAAATGTATAACTCTCTATCGTAGCAGCATAAGCTTCAGTTAAAATGATTAGAACTAACTAAGAACCACATAATTAACATGAAAAGCCATAGTAGGAAATTTACACTCCAAAATTGAGTGAAACATCTTCTGTGATTTATTCCAACTGCTCATAAAATTTTGATAGGCTGAAAGTTTGGCCTAAAGAGAATGACTATGTGATCTGATTCTTTGCACATATGATATTAGAGGTCTTATGTTTGCTCCGCATGTATCTTATTTGAAACATTTTCTTGCTTTTGCTGGGCTTGAGAGGTTATTTTTTTGATAAGCAGGCTTTAGAGTTTAATATATGTGGATATCATGCACGAGCACGATTAAATAAATCTGGCGAACCTTAGGTTCGAACTATGTTTGCTATTTCATGTGGATTTCTGGTATAGTTATGCTTTAGGAGTATTTTTGTTTTGATAAGTCAAAAAGTTTCAGTAATAGGCACCAAGACAGTGTCAAGATATATGTACAAGATGTGCGCGTGACTCTGCTCGAGTCATGCATTCTTCAACCAAGTTTGAGCAGCTATCCATACAACATGGTTTTTCTCCTTGCACAAAAAATAAGTGAAATAAAAAAGATATATTGATGCTTTCTACATCGTTCTCACTATTATGGGACAATCCCCTTATCCATTCATTCCATATTCTCCAAAAGAGAAGATCCTCTCCTATCTCCAACTCGTTTTGCAACCTCCACTGTCATTGGCAACACCCAAGAAATATTAAACAACGAGAATGCAGCTTACCCGTCCATAGTTGTCCAGTCAAGCTGCAATGCAACAAGAGATGATTAGTTCCTTATCAGCTTACTTAATTCAAAAACCACGTATGTATCTTAAAGTTACTTTGATGATTCAATTTCGTCTAACGATGAACTCTTCCAGTTCACTAGCTATAGAACTGCTACACATGTACAGTTGAAGTATTTGAAACAGTTTTGGTATTTAGATATATTTAGAGAGTTGTAATTTTGTATGTTTGAGTGCATCTAACTTTATTAGTTTCTGGCAGTGTTCAAGTTTTAATTCACTGTTTTATTGACTTTCCCCCCCTGAATGCAATCTGGATGCAGAGATGAAGCTGAACAACTCGACAAGATCAAGATGGCTAGCAAGGATAAACTTTACGTTCTGCCATATGAAAGATTAGAACCTGCTTCTGAGAGTAAATTTGTGATCTTATAATCTTATTGTTTCTTCCTTATAAAAAAAATCTTATTAATTCTTTTTCCTTCTTACAAATACTTATGGTTTTTAAGGGATGTAGGCATTAAGTCAACTCAAAATGCTTTATCTATGTATCTGAATGATATATCAATCACTTGGTCTCCTATTTCTGCAGATCTTACAGAGATTAAGCAGCTACTGGACAAACTTGTCGTGTTAAAGTTCAATAGTAATATGGGATCAGATATGGGTTTCAGTGGACCAAAGTAAGCACTCAGTTGAGAGTTGAGATATATTGATTGATTAGTACATTCCGAAACATTAGTGGCTCTAAAAGACTTTGTAATATACATAAGATTTTTACAATTTACCTTATCAAAAAAAATATACATGATCTGTCCAAATAGAAAATCTTTTATTTCTCTTCTTTGATTAAGAGTGCCGCATTTAATTCTATGGTATGGGGGCTTTAGGCACACTTGCACCACCTAGAGCTTCTGTTTTATTATGTTTACAGATACTAACTTCCTTTCCACTCTGGAGGTGCTTCACGCCCGTTAAACTTTCATAAATTCTGCAATTTATGTTTTCCTGGTGAGAAAAGGAAGTAAGAACTTAGCCGGTTTATTTTACATTCTCCACCAGCGTTATTTCTACAGGAGAAAGTGAAAAATTTGTACCACGTAGATAGCAAACCTTCCTTCCCATTTTATGTGACTACTTTTGTGCATATAAAATATTCCACTTATGTAAAAATGACAGTTAACTTTTATTTTGGTCTCGTTTCTCAATTAACACTTGTGGGATTTCCCCCTCTTACTGTGTTTGATGTTCAGAAGTCTCTTTTCCTCCTTTTATTATTGCTAAGTGATTAAAGCCTATAGGAAAGTGCTTTTATTGTACTAGTAATTAGAGTGAAGAATCTCTTTTACAGTTATAAGATTTTATCAGCAATTAACCCCTAGTAATAACATTTAAGGCTTTCTTTTTTGCTTCTGAATCTTTTTCCATAGAGTAGTCTAAACTCTAGTGTTCCAGTTTTAGAAATTTTATATGCTAATGCCGTAGCACTCTGTCTAAGGATACGAATTGTGGACTGTGGATTATCTGAAAATTTTGTTATATCCTTACAAATATTGTTTGCTCTTCCTTCATAAGGTAGGGGTGAGGTATGCGTACACACTACCCTCCCCAAACCCCACTGTGTGGGATTGCACTGGGTTTGTTGTTGTTGTTGTTGCCTTACAAATATTGTTTGCCACAGACACCTTGTTATTCTAACCTTCATTTTATAATATCTCCATAAGTCATGCATTCCTTGTTGACTTTTGAACTCATTGCATTTGACTATTTGCTCTTTAACTTAGAAGAAAAGAAGAAGATACAAGTTAAGGTGGGTGCAAGACCTTCACCTGTTTATCTTCATCCACGGAAAAGGTCTTTTAATATTAAGAGAGCTCACTCATGACCTGTACTGATTTGAAGCTTTTACTGTATTAGAAAAGACATACCTTTTTTCTAGTGAATTCGATGTTCAATCACAAAAATTGTTGTGTTCTAGAAGAATAAATAGAGGACCCATGTAAATGCAGTCAAATTACAAACTAAATTTGCTTTCTTTTGATAAATTATCCTTGTCTTGATTTTATCTTTATTTATTTGCTGTTGCTTTGATATGCAGATCTGCACTTGAAGTATGCCATGGATTTACTTGTCTGGATTTGGTCGTCAATCATATTGAGGTAGGTCATTTGCTGCCCCTTCTGGAGTGTATTTCCCATTTTCTTATACAAATCATTGTTTGGGGTTATCACTAATTTGAAATGAATAATTTTTGGATAACTGGTTCTATATATGTTTGCAGTCCATCAACTCGAAATATGGTTGCAATATTCCATTGCTTATGATGAATACTCCTAGCACACACGATGGCATCCTGAAGGTGACTGATCTTATATCACCTGTACTTTGAGTTTTTTAATGAGATTTTTCTGGAAACTAATCAGCTGATTGCTTAAATTAGGTGTTGGAGAAGCACCCGAATAAAAATATCCACACTTTCATTCAGGTTTGTTGTTGAAATATTGTGACATGTGATGTGTTTTCTGTATTTTCTTTTTTCTGTTCTTTTGTTTTTTGTGAAGTAAAAAGCTCTTATCATGGATTTTTAGAGCCAACATCAACAAGAAAATATTGAAGATATGCCAGGGTCACGGACCCTTGATAAATCAAGCACACGGAACAAACTGTATGTTTCCGTCTGTCTCCTATGCTCCCTCTTGCTATCTCTATCTGCTTGTACATATTAGCATTTTAAATTATGATGCAAATGTGTTATTCTTACACTAGGAATTCTATGGTGTAATTCAAGGGTAAATATGCTTCTTTTGATAAGTTAGAATGATTTTACTCAATGTGACCCCCTCTGATAGAGAGAAGAAGTAGAAAAAAAAAAGGGAAGTAGAACCTTTCTCCGATAGAAAAAGTTGGTAAAAAGAACAAAGAAAAAAGAAAAAAAATACTCTATTATGATGACCTCAGTTTCTTAAGGCATTTCAAGAGTGTTTTCAAATACACATTAGGGTGCACTGGTTTTTCACTACTTGTACTTAATTGGCACTTATTTTCCTTTTTACTGAAGCACTTGATTTCCTTTTCTGATGACCATTAAACCTTTAATGATTGCCGTGAAGCTCAGCTTGTTTAGAGCTTGAACTATATTGGTTTCATCTAATGTCTTTTTCTCACCTAATGTCTTTTTTGACATGGTAGATATCCTTCCCACCTGCTGGAGGTTTTCCTTTCTCTGAACAGCAGTGGAAAACTTGAACCGCTGATTTCTCAGGTAGAGATGTGTATGGTGTTCAGTTTTATTGCTACCAAAACTAAGACTTTAGCAGGTCCGATAGAAAGTATTACTATTTTATGCTGCTTTTCCTATACACACGCACACAGATAACACGCATCCTGTGAAAAGAGAAAAATTCTGATTGAATTGAGATGTTATCAACATAAAAGAGCACACTTATATAGGATATTATGGTACATGAAAATAAGGAAAAATCATACTATATGAAATAAAGAGGGGTAATAAAAAAGGAAAATTACCTACACAGTGAGATACCTAAATAAATAGAATAAATCTTGATAATTTTAACATTTAATTGCATTTATTCTCTTGTAACATACCCTATCATACTCAAGGTGGTGGATCAACTTGAGTTTGCCAATTTTGAAAACAAGAAATACTGTAAGTCAAGGTATAGAAAACTAGTCACATGAATAGTGTCTCTGAAATAATGAACAATCCGCGAAAAGGAATATGGAGCTGGAATTATTTCCTAGAAAAATCACTTGAAATTGTATAGTAGGAGAAAGTGCTCTCTATAGCAGACATGGAGAGGAATTTTTTCCTGCGAGTGAGGAGAGGCAGAAGATGCTAATCTGTACCATGAACTGAACAGCTAAAAAGTAACCAAAAAAATTGTCGGAACCACAACCAAAACTCAATGTTCAGACAAAGGACATAATACCTCTAATTCTGATACCAAGAAGAAAAAAAGAGAAGAAAACTTTTCAAGAAATGTTTGCTTGAAAATTTGCCCTGAAGAATGTTTGGAATATTGGTCAATAGCGATGATGTTGCCAGAATAATCACCACAAAAACGTGTTACCACCGGGGAAAGAAGGAAAATTTTTGTCCAAGCAGGCGGCTTAAGCTACTTTAGTCTTCACAAGGTTGTAGAAGTACTGATACCAGACACGGCTTCTTATTGAATTGGGTAACAAACCTAAAAGAGGACTCCTTGTATAGTAGTTTAGCCTACACTGGACTAGGAAAATTCCTGTTACATGAAAAATGAGGATTATCACCTAAAATTGAGATTCATAACTATGATAGAATTAGGAATCTAGAACATTCTTTCATTTAATTATACATGGATTCTCTTGACTTTCGACGGGCATGTGTGCGCAGCTGATATACATATAAATATATTTCTCAATTATGTGAAGCTTTCTGACTTGGACGTGAGGCTGAATAAGGAACATACCGCAATGTGTTTTACAGGGTAAGGAGTATTTCCTTCTGCTGCAGTCAGATAACCTTGCTGAAGTTGTTGACCCAAGTATCCTTGTGCTGGTTTTATAACTTCTTTATTATTTTTCTTATGAGGTGATTGGAATCTTTTATCTTCTGAGTGATATTGTTTTGGACAGCTCCTTGATTTGTTTATTCAGAAATCCTGAGTCATTTGATTAAGAACAGCGTAGAACATTGTGTCGAGGTATCGCCAAACAGCTGCTAATTTCAGCTCTTTTTCGTACCTGCTTGCTGCATATAATTTTCAATATTTCAGGTGATGCCTACCACCTCAGGAACAGAAGAGGGGGGTGTTCCGTCTCAGGAAGGGAGGATTCAGGTTGGTCATGGTCTGAATTTTCAGTATGTTGTTTGATAATTTCCCTCTTCTGACAACATTTAATTTCTCCCAAAAGGTCCAAGTTATACTTGACCTGAACCAAGTCACCAAGTTAGCTGTTATAAATAACCCCACCACAGTTTCTAAAGCTTTGAGAAAACACAAGAAGGGAGTATGTGGGGCTCAGCAGTTGCCTTCATCCCTGGACCCAACTGACCCTCTAAATTTATTTTATTTGTGAACTTTATCAATGCGGTGTAGTAGAGTTGCAAGGATTTGCGTTGTATAACAAATCTCATTTTTGGATTTTTGTCTTTCATTGTTGGTGGCTCAAAGTCAAAGGAGAGTGTCAAATCAATCAATACAATGTAAGTGGTGTAGTCTTTTTTGTCTTTCATGGTGGAAAAGATGAAGGAACCAAAAGATTTTGACTCTTTTTTTCTTTTCAGGTGGATGAGTATGAGCTGCGTTGAGAGGTTACTACAGAGAAGTGGTCTGGGTTTTACCAGTTCAAAGGTATAATTATCCAAAAGTCAAAAGGATAAGTTCCTGAAGTAATAACACCTTCAAGTAGAAATACATTGTTATGCATATACATCAAAGCTTTTTGTGTTGCTCTTTCTAATGTCCTATGTCGCCTTCTCATGTCTTCCAGTTTTTCGATCGAGCATTTGCTATTGACAGTCCATCGTCAAGATATCTTCCAGTTGAAAGAACATCAGATTTGCTCATTTTGCAGGTTGAAGGGATGATTTTGTTAACTGGACTTTCTATCCACGATATTAGACTCTAGATCTACTAACTTTCGCACCATTATTATATTCTGCAGTCAGATCTTTACACCTCAACTGAAGGCACTTTGGTGAGAAATGCAACAAGAGCAAATCCCAAGGATCCTTCTATTGAATTAGGACCTGAGTTTGGAAATGTAAATATGTTCCTCTATCTTTACAACATTCTTTTATCAATTTATTTCATATATTTGACATAAATAATTGTTGATCAGGTTAATGATTTTCATAGTCGTTTCAAGTCAATTCCAAGCATTGTAGAACTTGATAGCTTGAAGGTGACTGGGGATGTTTGGTTCGGAACTGGCATAACTCTCAAGGTAAGAAATGTGCAAGCTTTAATCTCATCAGGATTATACATGTTTTACTTTTTGTTATTTTTTGTTTTTGTTCATACTTTTGTTCGTTTTGTGATACCTTTGTCTTATTTATTTATTTATTTATTTATTTATTTATTGTTTTGCTTTATTTCTTCATTTTATTGAATAAATGCCTTTGTCGTGTTGACATGCAACTTTGATTCAACTTTTTTTTATAAGCAATATATTCAGGAATTTTTTACTTTAATATATCTCAAAAACTATCAGGCGTCTGTTTTCTTTTAAATGCTTTCCAATACTTCCCGATCCTTTTTATTTTTGAAATTTTAGGGGAAAGTCAGTATTACTGCAAGACCAGGCATGAAAATAGTTATTCCTGATGGAATGGAGCTCAGAAATAGGGTAAGTGACTGCTAAGCTTACATTCAATAGCTTGTCACTACCATCTTAAATTTTATTTTGAATGAGCCTTCTTTTGTTTTACCAGCTCATTACCAGCCAGGCAGATATCGGAACGAGTTTCTTGTAGATGGGATCTTGGATTTTTTGCAAGATGATGTATACCCTAATAAGGTTGTTTTTCTATTTTTCCTTGATTCAAAAGTAGAGATGGCGAGGAGCAGAAGAAAGCATCATAAAATTTTACATCGATTATTAAGGGCAACTGATCGAGCATTTTCCAAGTTCGAAAAACTAAATTATGAAAAGCTCACGGAAGGGTGAGAATTGTTCTTCATTCTGATTTGTCTTACTATATGAAATAGCAAATCTCCCTTTATTTTTGCTGATTCAACCCTCTCAGTTTACTAAAGGACATGTAAGCCCTCAAGCTTAACGATTTGCATCTCTTTTTTGTCCTTTTTATTTAATTTAATTGTGCTCAATCTTTTGTAATTAGTTAAGAGGAAGACGTCTCCCCTTGGACATATTTGTCACTTTTGGCAATGGAGCAAGAGACTTAATCATTGGTTGCATGGAACATGAGATCAAGCACAACCTATGTTTAATATGATGAAAAATATATTGTTGAAGCAGATTATGTGGAGTTGAAGTTTATACATGAATGTCGTTTTCACCTTCTTAGTGAATTTTTGTTCCTCGTAAAAATAATTATCCAGTAACCAAACAATAGAGAATGAGCCCTTTTGGGCGTGTATTATCTTTGTTTTGGCAAATAGTGACATGCAACATTTGAACTTTAAGCGAAAGCGCATTTCAAGTGTTCCACATTGGTTTTCACTAACAGTATTTTAATTTTCACATACTTTTTTTGAATTAAAATTCATGTCAAGCACAACTCAATCTTCATAAGCTTATCTTTTTCTAATGTAATATCAAAATATTATTTTTCTCTGTTTCAACTCAATTTTTTATCTAAACGCCTCCATTATTATACAAAAACTCTCAACATGACTTCCCTAACATCATAAGACAAAAACTCGATCTCCTCTCACTCATCTCCTTATCCTTCAACTGGATAAGAGAAGCTATAAAACAAAGCTCCTGTTTTCCATCTCCACTCTTCCTAATTCTCCTTTAACCATGTCTCTCTTCTTTCTTCACAATTCAAACCACCACCCTCGGCCCTCCGCTGCAAAACCCTTACCACCACCACCACCACCACCGTCACAACAACCTCCACTCTTCATTCCTCCTACGCCTCCCATTCCCACATCCAACTCTCAGAAAACCTCAATATCCCTCTGATTAATAATATCCTCTTCCATGGAAGCCGGAATTGGTGTCATGGGAACAAAGCTAGGTATGATGAGTTACTTAGAACCTTCTGGAACTGTCATACCTGTAACCGTGGTTGAGTTTCGTGAAGGTAACATTGTTTCTCAGGCTGAAACTGAGGCTAATGTCAACATTTACAATAGGTATACCACATAAGTACTGTTAGCCGGGTCTGAAAATCCAAATTGAGATTACCAAACTTGCCACACTGCTAGTGGCATTATATATCAGAAATGATACCATCATCTCAAATAGCATGGTGCAGTTTAAGCATGAACTGAAAAGTTAGTACAGCATATAGCTGAATAGTATAGGCACCATTAAAATGGAAGGTTATCAGCCTCAAGCTATCAATTGTCAATAAATAGTGGCCCAATTCTGGTGAGTACAGCAAAAAGTTGTAAGGCCAATATCAGCACAGTTTTGTCAAACAAATAGTAATAAAGAAAAGGGCAGGTGCACTAAGCTCCCACTATGCGCGAGGTATTCTTCAATTTTATATCTTCAATGAGGGACAGATTTCAAATAGCCAAAGCTAAACTCACTGATATAGCTGCCACTTCTGCAACTGATTGCAGTTAAAAATGCCCAAGTCAATAAGACCGTTGGCACAAAATAATTTCAAGATCTCACTTGCCATTGATCCTCTCTATAACAGTAATAAGCCCTTGAATACCAAGCTTCCCATCTCCATTAGCTACCATAGCAGAAAACAGCTGCTTGGACAATGCAGCACCACGCAATGCCAAAATATTATCACTCTCCTCCGCTCCAACATCCAAACCCATTCCCAAGTCCTTGACTATATACTCGGTGAACCCACCGGGCCTAAAATCTCTCTCAATCATTTTTTCTCCAAACAACTCCATAATCATAGACCCAGCTGCTCCTCCCTTCACTGCCTCCACAAACTTCCTATTATCCAACCCTGCCTTCTCCACAAACACCAATCCTTCACTCAACCCAAGCAAGCTTCCCCCAGCGACAATCTGATTCGCAATTTTACAGCTTTACCCCTTTCCTGGCCCACCCACAAAAGTCGCCTTTCCCAACACATCAAACAAAGGCTTTAACCACTTCACCACATCCTCATTTCCACCAGCAAAAATTGCCAGTTTCCCTTCTCTCGCCCCAATGTCTGCTCCAGACACCAGAGCATCAACAGTCCAGCAATTCTTCTCACGAGCAGCTTCAAAGATTTGCTTGGCAAGAACTGGGTGGCTGCTGGTGTGATCTATAATGATGCTATTGGGGTTGACAGAAGAGAGCAAACCCTCTAAGACAATTTGTCGAATATCTGATGGGTGACCCAACATAGTGAAAATGACATCAGTATTACGTGCAACATCAGCTGGGGAATCAGCAAGATGTGCACCTTGGGATTTGAGACAAACAACTTTAGAAGGATTGCGGGCGTAGATTGTGACAGAATAGCTAGCAGAGAGAAGGCGAGATGCCATGGCACCACCCATTATTCATGTGCCTATCCATCCTATGCGAGTGTGGGTCGGTTTTATGGGAGCTAGGTAGGAAGTCATCTTCAGGGTTTTGATCTATGGGAAGAAAGAGCTGCAGCCTGCAGAGTGCAGAGACTCAAGTCTATTTGTTCATAGATTGGTTATTAATTTGTCCCTTATATCCGATTGGAAGTGACAGGGTTTAAATAGTACCCTACAAGGTGATTTCTTCCCATCTGTCCAAGTCTTGGTGGATAGAATTACCTAGTACATGTTGCTGGTGTGAGGTAGTAGGTATCCATTGAATTAATTGAGGTACGCCCAAGCTGGCCCGGACACCACGGTTATAAAAAAATCGTTAAGTAGTACTGTGCTCTTAAGAATAAACTAATGTTATTAGGTGGGGCTACTCTGTTTTGTTTGTGTTTATTTAATTCAATCTGGATCTAGATCTTTTAGATCTCATCATATTAAGTGCCCCCTGGTTACATGTATAAGGAATTACAATATTGTATAAAATCCAACATTACCAATGCAGTGTTTAGTTACTTTTTTATAATTGCACAGAATTCAGCATTACACAATACACTATTTGTTGTTGTAGTGGATCAAACTCTACAGTTCATCGGATAATGGGAGGTCCAAATTGAGATTACCAAACTTGCCAGACTGTCAGTGAGATTATTTTTTAATGTACAAATGATAGCATCACTGCAAACAGAAAGGTGCGGTTTAAGCATGAACTTAAAATTTAGTACAGCATAAAAATTAACTGACTAGTGTAGGCACCACTAAAATGGAACGTTGTCACTTATTAGCCTAAACCCATCAATTATCAAGAATAATGACCCGAAATGACTAACCCATATGTTTCTTCTGGTGTGTATAGCAAACAGTTGTAAGTAATGCCAATATAAGCACGATTTTGTCAAACAAAGTACTCTTAAGGTTACCATCTTCAACAAGGGACAGCGAATCCAACTCACCAATATAGCTGCCACTTCAGCAACTGACAGAGGCAAAGATGTCCAAGTCAATAAGAACATTGGCACAAGAATATTTCAAGATCTCACTTGCCATTGATCCTCTCTATAACAGTGATAAGTCCTTGAGTACCAAGCTTCCCATCTCCATTAGCAACCATAGCAGAAAACAGCTGCTTAGACAATGCAGCACCAGGCAACACCACAACATCGTCACCCTGCTCCGCTCCAACGTCCAAACCCATTCCCAAGTCCTTGACCATGTACTCTGTAAACCCACCAGGCCTAAAGTCTCTCCCAATCATTCTTACTCCAAACAACTCCATAACCTTAGACCCAGCTGCTCCTCCCTTAATTGCCTCCACAAACTTCATCTTATCCAACCCTGCCTTGTCCGCAAACACCAATCCTTCACTCAATCCAAGCAAGTTACCCCCAACGACAATTTGATTCGCAATTTTACAGCTTTGTCCCTTTCCTGGTCCACCTACAAAAGTTACCTTTCCCAACACATCAAACAAAGGCTTTAACCACTTCACCACATCCTCATTTCCACCAGCAAAAATTGCCAATTTCCCTTTTCTCGCCCCAATATCTCCTCCAGAGACAGGAGCATCAACAGCCCAACAATTCTTCTCACGGGCAGCATCAAAGATTTGCTTAGCGAGTACTGGGTGGCTGCTGGTGTGATCAATAATGACGCAATTGGGGTTGACAGACGAAATCAAACCCTCTAAGACAATTTGTCGAACATCTGATGGGTGACCCAGCATAGTGAAAATAACCTCACTGTTACGCGCAAGATCAGCAGGGGAATCAGCAAGATGGGCACCTTGGGACTGAAGATGAACAACTTTAGAAGGATTACGGGCGTAGATTGTGACGGAATAGCCAGCGGAGAGAAGGCGAGACGCCATGGCGGCACCCATTACGCCTGTGCCTATCCATCCTATGCGGGTCTGGGTCGGGTTTATGGGAGCTGGATAGGAAGTCATAGCCGGGGTTTTGGATTTGGTTATATCGGAAGAAAGAGATGCAGAGACACCTCTGTTTGTTCAATGATTGGTTATTAAGGTGTCGCTTCTATTTTAACGGTATGCGATTGGAAGTGACAGGGTTTAACTTTAATCACTAAAAATTATTCACTAAGATTTCATGAAGGTAATCATTTAACACCACTCTTTTTTACTACCACCGCACAACCATCATTACACAATTATCACTGCCGCTAGCTTTTTCAGTGTGCTGTATTAAGCAAATATTTCTACATCATGTAAATTAGTATTTTCTCTAATATTCGTAAATACATATCTAATTATTATTTTATTAGAATTTTATAACATCTAATTTTAACAAACTATCTCAATTATCCGGTATTCAAATTTAGATATAACATATGATAGATTAATCCGGAATATATATATATATATACCTCGAAAAATGTGAGTAACAATTAAAGGTGATTTGTGATTTTAAAGATATGTGATTTATTCCAATACTAGTGAATATACAAGTAGTATTAGGTTTAAGTAAGAAGAATTGATGAACCAAACCAGTGTTGTTAGAGCAACGAGGACCTCAAGCTCGATTATCTCGGGGGCCTCGAGGTGAGTTAAGAGCAAATAAAGTATAAACAATAAAGCTGAAGAACAATTGTGGAGCACAGTAAACGAGAAAAGCAGAGTAGAATGTTCTATTGCAGTGAATGAGATGATGTTTACAAATGATTGGGGTCCCCTTTATATAGGAGGGGAAAACCCTAATATGGTACATTCCCAATTATGGTAAAGAATTCTATTGGTACAACTGTATAACAACCTAGTACGGACTCGTACTATTTCGTACAAATCTTATCCCATAATTTATGCCCTGATCCACGTGCCCTTGAGAAATTCCCGCTCTTTCTTGAGTGTCATCGAAATTGTACTGTCCTGGAGGCAGATCATGACGAGTCTCCAATTTGCTTCTCGAGGTGCGCACGTCCCGGCCGGGCTCCATCCTTACTTCGAGCTTCCGAACTCGAGCTCGAGGTATGATCAAGTCTTCGAAATTGAGCTCTCCGATTTAGACCGTATACATATAGTCCTCGTGTTTCTTAGAATGAAATGATATGAAACGATTTAAATTCCTGAAGTCCTTTATGATGGCATCACTCCTATGACGTAAGCGTTGAAATGACCGAAGCGGCCCATTGGTTCTTTTCCCCAAAAGCATTAAATGCATGTCAGAGCCGGCCGACCATCAATATTAATGAACCGTCGCTGCCTTCCTCTATATATATTTATTTTCTCTTCTCATTAAGATTTTTTCCACATTGCAACACCTATTTTCCTCTATATTTTACCTTTTCACCACCAGTTCCTCCGCCGTATTAGCTCAAAACCTCGTCGGTTTATTCATTTCTTCCTTCTTTTTCTAAAGAACCGATGGCAAAAACTTCTAAGCCCGTTCTTCAGAAAGAAGGAACCTCCACTTCTACTTCCCGTCCGGTCGGTGGTAAATTACCGACGCTTCACGAGACCGTACCGAACAATTTTTCCTTGAAAAAGGACTTTATAGTCGAGAACCCTCCCAACGTCCTCGGCCGTCAAGAGCATGCATCGAGATACATAAGGTCAATCGAGAAAAAACACCTCGATGCTGTGATGAGAGAGTGTAAATGGGAAGAGAAGGTCGTTGTGCAAATACCTTCTCGTGAGGAGGACATCACAACTTACGTAGAGAGGTTCCTGAGTGTGTATACATACCCCTTTACGTTGGGTCCCCTCGATCCGCTCGTGCTTGAATTCTGCCGAAGATATCAAGTCACCCTGGGCCAGATCCATCCGTCCTTTTGGCGGATCGTAATAATAATGAGGTTCTTTATTGAAAAGGCCGGGCTTGAGTTCACCCTCAACCACCTCATCCGATTATATCGACCTCAACATTTCCGAGGTTTAATCAAATTCCAATGTCGATCAACCAAGTTCTTCTTCTCCAGTAACGACGAAGACAAGGATCGAGGTTGGATGGGCCAGTTCATCCGGGTGAGGACCGTTGATGTTATTCCCAAGGAGTTCCTGCCGTTCCCCGAGAAATGGAAGTTCGAACGTGAGTGCAATTCTTTGTTTTAGTTCTTTTCCATGAATTTTTCTAAACTTCGTATAATTATTCCTTTCCTTTTTCCGCAGCGGTCCCGTGGATGCCTAATGCAGTCCTCGACCTCGAGGACTGGGTTCGCAAACTAGCTGCTACTTCATCATAAGACAAACTCAAGTGGCGAGACTTCTCAAAGGGCAAGTGGGAGGCGAAACACCATGGTACGCGTCATAATGTTTCTTTCCTTATTAAGAATGTCTTTTTTCATGTGACCTGATTCCCCCATCGCAGGTATTGGTGAGTTCTTCAAGATGAGGCTGCCCCCTCCAGGGGAGGAAGTTGGATCTTCAGCTCCAAAGCCAAAGAAGGATAACAAGAGAAAAAGGTCCTCGAAGATCGAGGACACTCAAAGCCAAGCAGATCCCGCTTGGAGGCGCAAAAAAAGCGTCGTCATCAATGTGGATATTGACTCGATCCACCAGTTCATGGACGATGATGGTGACGAGATGGAGGGTTCAACGTTGGTGAATCGAACCAGGAAATCTTCCAAGGCTATCAAGCCTGCTGAGATCGGGGCCTCTAGCCTCGAGAAAGGAACTTTAAAAGAAAAAGGGGATGAAGGCCCTATATCACCTGACGTGGTAACTGCTTCTCAAACTTCTGGAAATACTCCAAAGGGAGAAAGCTTCGAAACTCCTTTGCCTGAGCAGAGCAGCTCGGGTGAACTCCCCGAGGCCATGACAGTAGGTCATTCCTCGTCATTTCCAACCTTCTCCGAGGATGCCATTAGGGATGCTCAGAACTTGAAGACGTCCGAGCTAGGCGGAGTCTCGAGTGAAAACGAACCCTTCCATGGTTGCTTTGCTGGGGTCGATAAGAGCCGACCCAGCGGATGCGAGCTCAATCTTCGAGGAGGCTCAACGTCTTTGCTCAATTGTAAGTTTTTTGTGGCACTGCAGTTTCTCTAATGCCATACTTTTCTTCTTTTGTCTAATTGAAGACCGAATTGTGTCATTGTGAAACCGAGTTGCGTAGAGCTTCGAATGAGGAGAAAACCCTTAGGCTTCTCCTTGACAAAAAGGAGGAAGAACTGAAGCATCTTCGATCGAAGTTGACCAAAGCTCGTGAATACAAGAGTGAGTTAGAAAAGCAGGTAAACTCTGTTCTGAAAAAATATGGGCTACCTCTCTCGTCTTCGGAGGCTAATGCTTCAATGTCTTAGCTGTAGCAAAAGCTAGATATGATTGGGCAGCTCTGGAGCGAGGTAGATCAAGTTCGCGCCGAGTGCAATAAATGGAAGGCGAAGATGGACACCCTCGTTGTGGCTAAAAATAATGCATTGGCGAAGATATTGTCCCTCGAGGTTCAACTTCGGAATGCTCAAGGGAGCAACTTGGTTCAGGCTGGCTGAATAGCCAAGCTCGAGGTTGGTCTTGCGAAGGCCAAGGCCGAAGTTGTGGAAGTCTGGGCTGAAGCCAGAGAAATACAAACCAAGGCCGATAGGACGGTGGCCATCTATTTGAAGGATGCTACCGATAAGTTGGGGGATGGGGGCTTCCGACCGAGAGAAAAGAAACAATGACTATGCCCGACGCCGATTCCGGAGGGAGACCCTCAAAGAGGTCCATGCTAAGGGCTTCGATCTTTCCGAGGAGATAAAGCAAGCTAAGGCAGATGAGGCTGATGCCAAATTTGTCCTTTCCTCCAACGATGATGATGACGTCGAAGATGATGAAGAGGAGGAGGTTGCCGAAGAAGCTATCCCCGGGGGAGAGACTGGTTCTAGAAGAGGGACAGGTCTGGGGGGGGGAGGGGGGAATGCCCCTTTGGTGTAGGTAGAATTTTTCTATCTTTTTGTAATTTTTTGCTTTGTAGGACTCCTATGTAATATCTTTTTGTATATATAAAAAGGAAATGAGTTTCCTTGATCGTTTGCCTTCAATTTTTCTTCAAAGTTTGCTTGATTTTGATGCTATAATCTTTGAGCATTGATTCAAATTCGGGATAGAGTAGACCCTCAAGTTTTGTGTTTTGATCAACGATCGATAATAGGTTACTACTTAAGGTTCGATCTTCGAGCTAAGTTTTAGCTTGGGACTTTTGAGTCTGAGCTGCGTAAGGTCTCGAGCATGGTGTGCTTCGGCCTTTAAGCTCTTTAAATAGTGGCCCTTAGACTCTTTAGGTTGGCCTTTAGGCTCTTTTAGGTTGGCCCCTAGGCTCTTTAGGTAGGGCCAATTCGGCCTCTAAAATGGCTATAAATTTTTCCCTCTTTCTGGCTAAAGACTTAGCGGAAATTTTGGTATGCCTTAGCATGTATTTTTTTTATTCATATTCGTTTGATTTTTTCGAAGATTCGATTGATTGGAACCTCGTTTGTAATTTGATATGCAACGTTAATCGAATATCTCTTGAGGTTTTTTTGAAGGCTGATGTTATCAAAGCCTTCGCATTATTCGAGGGCTGATTTTATCGAAGCCCCTTATAATTTGCTTTTGCCGATGGTAGCCTGATTTAATCGTTTTTTCAAAGTATTTGAAGGCCTTTAGTTTTATAACGGTAGTCGGACGTCTCTGAGCCACATTATTTCGGCCGTAGCCTTTAGTCCCCGAGTGTGATGACCTTGGACTTAATATCGATGGGATGCCTCTTTGGGGTCTTATGAGCTCGAGTGTGCCTCTTTGAGGTCTTATTAGTTCGAGTGTGCCTCTTTGAGGTCTTATAAGTTCGAGCGTGCCTCTTTGAGGTCTTATAAGTTTGAGTGTTTGATGACTTGATGTGTCGACTGCCGATGACAGTCCCCGAGTATCCGGGTGCATTTTTGGCCCTTGAGTCGTTTCATGTAGGAATATAAATGTGGAAATAGTGGACTCTATTGAGACACAAAATATTTCGATATAATAAGAATGCTTCTTCAAATGATTGATGCATGCGTTCATGTTTTGTCGTTGGGGGCTTGACTATTCTACATGGACACAGTTTATTTGACCGTTTGGCCCATTACAACATTCTCCTATCGAGGCCCTCCCATGAATTGCTTTCTTCGAGAATACGACCTCCAAGGTTGATGCCACCCAGTGTTCGAGGTTGATTGAAAAGAAGCCTTGAATACTTGTTGAATATTCCTTAGGTAGCATATAGGTTTTGCCTCTTTAAAAACCTTGCCGGTAAAGCCCATTTGGGATAAAACCCAATCTAAGGGAAAATGAGTGCAACGCATGCTTTAAAACCCAAGGTCTTCGGGCTGAAAGGTGCTTCAATGTTTCCAATCGAATATCTGTAATGAGTTAGTTATAAATACGAGTGGAAAAAAGGGGAGAAGGTCATACCTCAGCAGTAATAGCGTTTGAGCAATGATATATTCCAATTGTTTGGTAGTTGTTCGCCTTCCATTGTGCTAAGTTTGTAGGATCCTTTCCCTACGACTCCGAGGACACGGTACGGTCCTTCCCAATTGGGGCCTAGTTTCCCTTCGTTTGGGTCTCGAGTGTTGAGAGTGACTTTTCTTAGGACTAAGTCCCCGACTCCGAAATATTGAAGGTTCGTCCTTCTGTTGTAATACCTTTCGATCCTTTGTTTTTGCGCAGCCATTCGAATTAATGCGGCCTCACGTTTCTCGTGTAGTAACTCGAGAGAAGTGTTCATGGCTTCGTGGTTCGAGTCCTCGGTGGTATATTAAAACCTGACGCTAAGTTCTCCGATTCGACTAGGATCAATGCTTCGGTCCCCATATACTAAGGAAAACGGGGTCTCCCCCGTGCTTGACTTTGACGTCGTTCGATATGCCCATAGCACCTTGTGCAATACTTCTCTGCATTTCCCCTTTGCATCATTTAACCTTTTCTTTAAGTTTCGAATGATGGTTTTGTTTGTGGACTCAGCCTGACCATTTGCACTTGGGTGGTAAGGCGTTGATAGAATCCTTTTGATTTTATGGTCCTCGAGGAATTTTGTCACGTTGTTGCCGATGAATTGTTTCCCATTGTCACATACTATTTCGGCAGGTATCCCGAACCGACATATGATGTGGTCCCATATGAAGTCGATGACTTCTTTTTCTCTTATCTTCTCAAAGGCCTGCGCTTCTACCCATTTTGAGAAGTAGTCAGTCATAAACAAAATAAATTTAACTTTACCTGGCATTGTTGGTAGGGGCCGGCAATATCCATCCCCCATTTCATGAATGGCCACGGGGATAGGACTGAATGGAGTTGTTCACCGGGTTGATGGATCATCAGTGCAAATCTTTGGCATTTATCACACCTTCGAACAAACTCCTTGGTATCCCAATAATACCCCGCCATGATCACCTTGCGAACCAAAGAGTCGGTACCAGAATGGTTCCCACAAGTGCCCTCGTGGATTTCTCGTAATATATAATCGGTGTCCCCAGGTCCCAAGCACACTTCCAGTGGTCCATCGAAGGTTCTTCTATACAACGTTCCATTTTCACCGAGTGAGAATCAAGTTGCTTTGGCTCGAAGTGTTCTCGACTCTTTTGGGTCCATGGGGAGCTTCCCATACTTCAAGTAGTCGATGTACTTATTCCTCCAATCCCACATTAAATTTGTTGAATTAATTTCTGCATGGCCTTCTTCGACCATCGACCTCGATAGTTGGACGACATTCCCCGGGATGATATCATCTTCTTCAACCGATGACCCCAAATTTGCAAGTGCATCAGCCTCACTATTCTGTTCTCGAGGTACATGGTCTAGTGTCCATTCCTTGAAGTGGTGCAATGTCACTTGAAGTTTGTCCAAGTACCTCTGCATTCGATCGTCCCGAACCTCGAAGCTCCCGTTTACTTGATTTATTACCAAAAGGGAGTCACACTTTGCCTTGATGACCTTTGCTCCAAGGCCCTTGGCTAGTTTGAGACCTGCAATCATGGCCTCATACTCGGCTTCATTGTTAGTTAATTTAGAAGTTTTGATATATTGCCTAATGACACTGCCCGTAGGCGATTTTAAAACGATGTCGAGCCCGAATCCTTTCACATTCGAGGCACCGTCTGTGAAGAGGGTCCATACCCCCGATGACGTACCCGTTTTTAGCAAGAGTTCCTTTTCTACTTCGGGTACGAGGGCAAGCGTGAAATCGGCCACGAAGTGTGCCAAAATTTGAGATTGAAAATATGGTTTTAATTTCCTAGATGCGCTTGTTAATGATAGAGCTAACTTTTCCAAATGTGGGTACCTAGTTTCAGCATCTCCTAGGGTCCAATACACATAATAGACAGGAAATTACGTACCTTTCTCTTCTCGAACCAGCATGCCACTTACCGCCACCTCGGACACGGCTAAATACAAGTAGAGTGTTTCATCCTCCTTCAAAGTATGGAGCAGGGGTGGGCTCGAGAGATACCGTTTTAATTCTTCCAAGGCTTGTTGGCACTCCGGAGTCCATGCGAAGTTGTTCTTCTTCTTGAGTAGGGAAAAGAAATGATGGCTCTGATCTGATGACCTTGAGATAAATCGACCTAGGGCAGCTATCCGTCCGGTCAGCCGTTGTATGACTTTCACATTGTTCACTATGGTGATTTCCTCGATGGCTTTGATTTTATCGGGGTTGACCTCGATACCCCTGTTCGACCCCAAAAGCGCATTTCTCGGGGTTGAGCTTCATGTTGTACTTTCTTAGGATATGGAACGTCACCTGCAAATGGGTCAAATGGTCCTCTGCATGCAGGGACTTAACTAGCATGTCATCAATATAAACTTCCATGGATTTGCCTATTTGATGTTCGAACATCTTATTAACTAGGTGTTGATATGTGGCTCCTGCATTTTTTAGCCCGAAGGGCATTACATTATAACAATACGTACCATACTTCATGATGAACGAAGTCTTTTCCTGGTCCTTCAGGTGAATTTGGTTGTACCCGGAGTAGGCATCGAGAAAAGTAAGGATCTCGTGGCCGGCCGTAGCATCGATCAAACGATCGATGTTGGGCAATGGGAAAGAATCTTTAGGGCATGCTTTGTTCAAATCTTTGTAGTCTACACACATTTTAAGTTTATTTCCCTTTTTAGAGACTACCACTACGTTAGCCAGCCATTCGGGATATTTTACTTCCCTAATGGATCCTATTTTGAGAAGTTTGGTTACCTCTTCTTTGATGAATGCATGCTTTACCTCGGACCGAGGTCTCCTTTTTTGCTTAACCGGTTTAAATCTGGGATCGACACTTAGTGGATAGGTATTTATTTCCGATATGATCCCTGTCTATCTAAGTGGGACCAGGTGAAGCAATCAATGTTATCGATAAGAAATTGAATGAGTTTTTTCCTGAGTTCGGGGGTTAACCCCATCCCTAGGTGTACCTTTCATTCCGGAAGATGCTCGAACAATATGGCCTGCTCGAGTACTTCGACCGTGGAATTCGTCGCATCTGATTCCTCGGGGGCAATAAAGGCTCGGGGGATGAGGAAATCTTCTTCTTCGTCCTCGACCACCTGTTCATCGAACACCAGTCCCTCAGGCTCAACCGAAGGTATGGGCTGTGATTGCTATTTGGCCACCTGCTCGTCCTTTGACTTTTCCAATATGGATGGTATCGATACTGGTGCCAAGTCATGTACTGCAAACATCTCATTAGCTGCATGTTGCTCTCCATATACTGTTTTCACGCCATCCTTTGTTAGGAACTTCATCATTTGATGAAGGGTCGATGGCACTGCCCTCATGCTATGGATCCATGACCTTCCAAGCAAAGCATTATACCTCATGTCACCTTCGATGACATGAAATTTAGTGTCTTGTATGGTTCCGGCCACATTGACTGGGATGATAATTTCTCCCTTCGTTGTTTCACTTGCCATGTTGAAGCCATTCAAGACTCGAGATGTTGGTATGATTTGATCGAGCAACCCGAGCTGCTCCACGACCCTTGACGTGATTATATTTGCCAAACTACCTTGATCCACGAGAACACCTTTAACTTGAACTTTATTTAAAAGGATAGAAATTACCAGTGCATCGTTGTGAGGCTGAGATAAGGCCTCGATGTCTTTCTCGATGAATGTGAGGGTGTCCTGGGGCATGTAGTCTCGAGTCCGTTTCTCCCTTGTAATGAATACTTTGGTACGTTTGAATATAGGTCCTTGTGGAACGTCGACTCCACCGATGATCATGTGAATGACATGTTGAGGTTCTTCAGGTTCATTTTTCCTGTTTGTATCTCTTTCTCAAAAATGGTTCTTGACCTCGTCGCTGAGAAATTCACGAAAATGCCCCTCGTTGAACAACCGGGCTACCTCCTCTCTAAGCTACCTGCAATTCTCGGTCCTATGCCCATGAGTACCATGATACTTTCACATCAAGTTAGGGTTCATCTGAGAAGGATCGGTCTATATAGGCTTGGTCCATATAGTATCTCTAATTTTGTCAATGGCTGAGACGATACCTAAGGCATTGATGCTGAAGTTGTACTTCGATAATCCGGGATCCTCTGCCGGTCCCAAGTGCCTATCAAACCCGGTTTTGCTCATGAGTCGTCGGGAACTTTGACCTCGATCTGCTCTTCGATCTTTCGAGATATTTTACACCTTGAAATGTTCCTTCGATCCTCGACGTATGGATGATACCTTTCCTTATTCGACCTTGACCACCTGTCTGCATTTCCTGACTCCTTTGCTAATAACATGCTTGGATAAACTGAGCCCGAGGGGGCTCCCAACTGGTCATCCTCAACCCTAATTTTTGATTGGTACATGTTATGCACATCAACCCAAGTCACGGCAGGATACTCAATCAAGTTATGCTTTAGCTGCTTCGAAACTATGGAACTTCGTTTATTTAGCCCCTAAGTGAAGGCTTGTACGGCCCAGTCATCGGAGACCTGTGGTAACTCCATTTGTTCTAACTGGAAGCGGGAGACAAATTCCCTCAGCATCTCGTTCTCCTTTTGCTTTATTTTGAATACATCAGACTTCCTTGTTGAGACTTTTATGGCACTGTGCCTTTACAAATGAGTCTGCCAACATGGAAAATGAATCAATAGAGTTTGGGGGTAAGTTATGGTACCAAATCATGGCACCTTTAGATAGAGTTTCCCCAAACTTTTTTAGCAAAACAGACTCAATCTCATCGAATTCCAAATCATTTCCTTTTATGACACAAGTATATGTGGTGATGTGCTCGTTGGGATCAGTGGTCCCGTTGTATTTTGGGATGTCTGGCATCCGAAACTTCTTCGGGATGGCTTCAGAGCCGCACTCTGGGGGAATGGATTTTGCACGAACTTCTTCGAGTCCAGTCCTTTCAAAATCAGAGGTGCTCCTGGTATTTGGTCGACCCTCGAGTTGTATGTTTTCACCTTTTTGTCATTGTCCTCAATCCTTTTTTCTCCTCACTCGATTCTCTTCGTGAGTTCCTCGAGCATTCTCATGACAGTGGGGTCAGTTCCCGAGCCGTTGTTGCTTGATCTCCCCGGGGTTGGCTCAACACGATGAGCGATTTCTGGCCCAGCCACGCTCGAAATTTTTTGCTGACTTGGCAATTGGGCGATAGCAACTTGCTGTGCTTGCAACATCTCAAAAATCATTTGCAGACTAACTTTTTTCTCTTTGAGCCTGTGTCCTTTGAGTGTCAGGTTAATCCCCTCCGCGTACTCTTCCTTCGACATCAGTGTCCAAATCGACGTTTACGGCAATGTGTGAACCAACATCGACAGGTTTTGGTGCTGGTGCTACCCAGGGTTTAGCGGTGGCACACTGGTCCTTGCAGCTGTTGCATTGTTTTCTCCATGGGATCCGAGACCGTCGTTTCCCTGCATGGGTGCGTTTGCTGAGCTAGACATATCTTAGCCTGAAATCAAAGAATCTTTGACAAGAAAAAGTGTAAAGAATAACGTGTGTTATCAGAAAACTAGCACTAAAATAATCACTATTATCTTTAGCCCCACGGTGGGCGCCAAACTGTTTACCTCGAAAAATGTGAGTAATAATTAAAGGTGATTTGTGGTTTTAAAGATATGTGATTTATTCCAATACTAGTGAGTAGTATTAGGTTTAAGTAAGAAGAATTGATGAACCAAACCAGTATTGTTAGAGCAACGGGGACCTCGAACTCGATTATTTCGGGGGCCTCGAGATGAGTTAAGAGCAAATAAAGTGTAAACAATAAAGTAAAAATAATAAAGCTGAAGAACAATTGTGAAGCACAGTAAACGAGAAAAAGAGAGTAGAATGTTCTATTGCAGTAAATGAGATGATGTTTACAAATGATTAGGGTCCCCTTTATATAGGAGGGGAAAACTCTAATATGGTACATTCCCAATTATGGTAAAGAATTCTATTGGTACAGCTATATAACAACCTAGTACGGACTCGTACTATTTCGTACAAATCTTATCCCATAATTTATGCCTTAATCCAAGTGCCCTTGAGAAATTCCCGCTCTTTCTTGTGTCATCGAAATTGTGCTGTCCTCGAGGCAGATCATGACGGGTCTCCGATTTGTTTCTCGAGGTGCGCACGTCCCGGCGGGCTCGATCCCTACTTCGAGCTTCAAAACTCGAGCTCGGGGTATGATCAAGTCTTCGAAATCGAGCTCTCCGATTTAGACCGTATACATATACATATACATGCATATATATACATACATATTCAGATATATATACATATATATATCTAGATTTGACATCTTAATTTTAAAATAAAACGAATAGTAGTGTCCAGAGTGTACATTTTGGAATATTGGATAATGTTCCAAGCACTTTGGTAGTAAAACATTTTTGCCTATGTGATGGAAATTCAGTGTTTTTGCAGTTTTGCAACATTTCTAACTAATTCTGTTGGATCCAATTTTGTAACATCGTAGATTTAGAGGCAGTATAATTTAGTTTGAAAATGAGATAATTTTTTTTTATTTTATTTATAACTATAGGCCGATGCCCTTGCCCTAAAATTTGCAGGGAGAAATTCAAAATTAGCCAGATTTACAAGTGGTCATTCAAAAATATCCATAGTTTCAAAAGTAATCAAAATTTAGTCACTTTTCATGTAAAGATAAATTTGAACGAAAACAATGTTCAAAATCAGGAAAAATACTCCAACATAATATACTGGAGTTCCAGTATAATATACCGGTCCAGCATAATATACTGGAGTTTGGAGCACCGGTGCTCCAGTATATTATACTGGAGCCAGCAAAGTATACCGATCCAGCATAATATGCTGAAAGCTCATATATATGTGCACAAAACTCTAGTATATTATGCTGGACCGATCTCTGTTGCAGCAAAATAGTGGCTATTTTTCAGTGACTTGGCAAATGCTGACTATTTTTGAATGACCAGTTCGAAAACTGGCTAGACCGTGCTATTTTTACAAAATTTGCAGAAACATCCTCGAGCATCTTTGCCTTTTAATGTTTGCAGACTAATAGTAAAAAGCCAGAAGTGTTATGAATAGTTTGTACATTGGATGCTACATTGGATGCCCATGTTGTGAATAACTTAAAGAGCCCATGTTGTGAATAACTTAAAGATTAAATCTCCTACTTTATTTCCATCATCTTTACTTTTTATGCCTATAAAAGGCCATGTAATTGCAATGGAAAGATACACCAAAGTGAAAGAAGAAAACATTTCTCCCTTCTTTCTATCTCTTCTTATCTACATTTTACTGCATTGCTTTTATTTTATAACATGTTATCAGCACAAAACTCTAATTTTATTCTTAACTCCCGCTAAGTTGAACCATATTTTATTAAGGTATATATCATTATAATCATTTTATTTATGACAGTACATATCATATGCTCATTGTTTGTAGATTACTTGTGCGCTTGGGCATCTTAAATAGTTTAAGTACATTGTAGTGATAAAATAACTATTTCCTTCCGTGCTCAACTCTTAGAGGACCTCAAAGTCATCAAACTAGCTATGCACTAATGTCATACTTATAATATTCATGGACTCCCTGGATCAAAACATATCTTTAAGGCATTTTGAAGAACTGTGAGAAATGAATTGACAAGCAATAATTTTATAGTTTAATTACTTTATATTTATTGGAACATATAAATAATGTTAGTGACGTTCAATTCTATTAACACATATATATCAATAATATAAAGTGAAATGAAACAAGTATGTAATTTCTACTTTATGGTAAGAATAAAATGAAATAGTAGATTGTTAACATGATATAACTCTATTTTCATTTCTTTTATATTAATCGTTTTGTTTTCATTAATTATTTACTATTATAATTATTTCTCTAACTTATTCATCTTTTATGATAGTTTTCACTATGTCAAATTTATCAAAACTTGAATTTGTGGCACTTGACATCACCGGGAGGAACTATTTATCATGGGTCCTTGATGCTGAAATTCACCTTGACGCTAAAGGTCTTGGAAATACTATTATACAAGGAAATGAAGCATCAAATCAGGATAAAGCGAAGGCCATGATTTTCCTTCGTCATCATCTACATGAAGGGTTAAAAACTGAATATTTAACCGTAAAAGATCCACTTGAATTATGGATTAATTTGAAGGATCGATATGACCACCTAAAACTTACGGTATTACCGAAAGCTCGGTATGAGTGGATACATTTAAGGTTGCAAGACTTTAAAACCGTAAGTGAGTATAATTCTGCTATCTTTAAAGTAAGTTCTCTATTAAAATTATGTGAAGACACTATCACAGATGAGGACTTATTGGAAAAAAATATTTTCTACTTTTCACGTTTCAAATTTGGTTCTACAATAACAATACTGTGAAAAAGGTTTTAAGAAATATTCTGAGTTAATCACATGCCTACTTGTGACAGAGCAGAATAATACTCTATTAATGAAAAATCATGAAGCCCGTCCCACTGGGTCAGCTCCATTTCCGGAAGTGAATGTTGTAGCAGCATATGATAAGTTTGAAAGAAAACAAAATAATTACCGTGGTCGTGGACATGGTCGTAAACATGGACGTGGCAGGGGGCGAAACAATTATCGTCATTATGGTGGAAATAAATTGGAGAACAATAAGGGTTCTCAAATTAATCATTCAAAAGGTAAAACTAGTATGTGTCACCGATGTGGTATGAGAGGTCATTGGGCACGCATTTGTCGTACGCCAGAACATTTTGCCAAACTTTATCAAGCCTCCCTCAGGAAAAAAGAAAATAATGTGAAGGCACACTTGACCTTTCAAAATAATGATGATGAAGCATGTCCCTCAAACAAATATGATTCTAAGGCACATCTTGCATATAAAGATGATGATTTTGAAGGCCTAACAAATATTACTCATTTAGAAGTTGGAGACTTCTTTGAGGATATTAACTGAAGAACTAATCATCTTACTGGGGAATGAAGCTATAAAAGTTGTTATTTCTATATTTGCAACTAGTTTATTTTTCTTGAGTGTATTTTCCTAATGCATCATGTGTTGCTAGTTTCTACATTCCTAATGTATTTCTTAATGTTTTTTTTTCTGCTTGTCTTTCATATTTCTTATGATGTATTATTTGTCTTTTTTTATGAAGAATATGAAAATTCCCCAGTCTTCAATTGGACTCAAGATTAATAAAGATGATATATGTCTTCTGGATAGTGCTACAACACACACTATTTTAAAAGATAAGAGATATTTCTCTTATTTGGTAATGAAAGAAGCGAATGTTAATACAATATCCGGTAGTACAAGATTAATTGAAGGTTCTGGAAGAGCCAATTTATTACTACTAGGAGGAACAAATTTGGCTATTGATGAAGCACTATATTGTAGTAAATCTCAAAGAAACTTATTAAGTTTCAAAGATATTCGCCAAAATGGCTATCATATTGAGACTACAAATGATGAAAAGATTGAATATCTTTATATTACTACAATAATGTCCGGTAAATAATATGTGCTTGAAATGTTACATGCTCTTTTCTCCGGCTTATACTACACAAGTATTAGCAGGATTGAAACACATGCCGTAGTAAACGAGAAGTTTACTAATCAAAATAATTTTATTATTTGGCATGACCGGTTGGGCCATCCTGGTTCTAATATGATGCGTAAAATAATTGAGAATTCACATAGACATGCAATGAAGAATCAGAAGATTCTTCAATTTAAGGAATTCTCTTGTGCTGCGTGTTCTCAAGGAAAATTAATTGTTAGACCATCAACTATTAAAGTTAGGATGGAATCCCCTGCATTTCTGGAACGTATACAGGGTGATATATGTGGGCCCATTCACCCTCCATGTGGATCATTCAAATATTATATAGTTTTGGTAGATGCATCTACAAGATGGTCACATGTGTGCTTACTATCAACTCGCAATATGGCATTTGCGAGATTGTTGGCTCAAATAATAAAGATAAGAGCACAATTTCCAGATTATGCAATTAAGACAATTCGTCTTGATAATGCTGGTGAGTTTACATCCCAAGCCTTTAATGATTATTGTATTTCAACTGGGATAACAATTGAGCATCTGGTTGCTCATGTTCATACACAAAATGGTCTAGCAGAATTATTGATCAAACGCCTCCAATTAATTGCTAGACCAATGCTTATGAGAACAAAACTTCCCATTTCAGTATGAGGTCATGCTATTTTGCACGCAGTAGCAATTGTGCGGATAAGGCCCACAAGTTATCATAAAGTCTCCCCATTGCAATTGACTTTTGGTCAGGAGCCAAATATTTCCCATCTTAGGATCTTTGGTTGTGCGATATATGTTCCAATTGCTCCACCACAACGCACAAAGATGGGTCCTCAAAGAAGGTTGGGGATATATGTTGGATATGAATCTCCTTCTATTATAAAATATCTAGAGCCGATGACTGGAGATTTATTTACGACAAGATTTTTTGATTGCCATTTTGATGAATCAGTATATCCAACATTAGGGGGAGAAAATAAGCAGCTAAAAAAAAGATAGATTGGAATGCATTATCACTGTCTCATTTAGATCATCGAACAAATCAATGTGAACAAGAGGTTCAAAAGATTATTCATTTACAAAATATTGCAAATCAATTGCTAGATGCATTCACTGACCTACCAAAGGTGACTAAGTCACATATTCCAGCTGCTAATGCTCCAATTCGAGTTGATATCCCGGCAGGACAATTAATTAAAGCAAATGAGTCTAAGCTATGCTTGAAACGTGGTAGACCAATCGGTTCTAAAGATAAAAATCCTCGAAGAAGAAAAAGAGCAAGTGATCAAAGTGAACATAACACAGAGGTAGTGGCTCAAGAAGAGCCCCAAGACGTAACAAATGATAAGATCTTAGGGGAGGTCCATGTACCTGAAAATAATGAGAACGAAGAGATATCAATAAGTTACGTCTCAACCGGGAAAAGATGGAACCGAAATAATATTGTTATCGATAACATTTTTGCTTATAATGTTGCTGTTGAAATAATGCAACAAGATGAAGATCTTGAACCAAAATCTATCAATAAATGTAGACAGAGAAATGATTGGCCAAATGGAAAGACGCTATCCAGGCAGAGTTAACTTCACTTGGAAAACGTGAAGTCTTCGGGCCCATAGTTCGAACACCTGAAGGCATAAAGCCAGTAGGGTATAAATGGATTTTTGTGCAAAAACGAAATGATAAAAATGAAGTTGTTAGATATAAAGCGCGACTTGTGGCACAAGGGTTTTCCCAAAGGCCTGGAATTGATTATATGGAGACATATTCTCCTGTAGTGGATGCTATCACCTTCAGGTATCTCATAAATATGGCAGTACAAGAAAAACTTGATATGCATCTAATGGATATTGTTACAGCCTATTTGTATGGATCATTAGACAACGAAATTTTTATGAAAGTACCTGAGGGATTTAAAGTACCAGAAGCATATAAAAGTTTTCGAGAAACTTGTTCAATAAAGCTTCAAAAATCTTTATACGGATTGAAACAATCAGGTCGTATGTGGTACAATCGCCTGAGTGAATACCTGTTGAAAAAAGGGTACAAGAATGATCCAATTTGTCCTTTTGTCTTTATAAAAAGGTCTGGATCTGAATTTGTTATAATCGCCATGTATGTTGATGATTTAAATATCATTGGAACTCCTGGGGAGCTTCCAAAAACAGTAGACTGTTTGAAGAAAGAATTTGAAATGAAAGATCTTGGAAATACAAAATTTTGTCTTGGTCTACAAATTGAGTATATGAAAGATGGAATATTTATCCATCAATCAACATACACCGAAAAGATTTTAAAGCGATTCTATATGGATAAAGTATATCCATTGAGTACCCTGATAGTTGTGAGATCACTTGATATAAAGAAAGATCTATTCCGACCTCATGAAAATGATGAAGAGCTTCTTGGTGCCGAAATACCATATCTTAGTGCAATTGGGGCATTAATGTATCTTGCCAATAATTCCCGACCAGATATAGCTTTCTCAGTAAGCTTATTGGCAAGATTTAGTTCTTCGCCAACACAAAGACACTGGAATGGTATTAAACATATATTCAGATACCTCCAAGGGACCATTGATATGAGTTTATTTTATTCAAATGAATCCAAGCCATCATTGATTGGTTATGCAGATGCAGGATATTTGTCTGATCCACACAAAGGTCGATCTCAGACAGGCTATTTATTTACAAGTGGAGGTACAACCATATCATGGCGTTCGACAAAACAAACTATGGTTGCTACTTCTTCAAATCATGCAGAGATAATAGCCATTCACGAAGCAAGTCGAGAATGCGTTTGGTTAAGATCTATAACTCAACACATTCAGCAAACATGTGGTCTTTCTTCGAAAGAGAATATTCCAACAATATTGTATGAAGACAATGCTGCATGCATAGCTCAATTGAAAGGAGGATATATCAAAGGAGATAGAACAAAACACATTTCACCGAAATTCTTTTTCACTCATGATCTTCAGAAGAATGGTGAAATAGATGTACAACAAGTTCGTTCAAGTGATAATTTGGCTGATCTGTTCACTAAGGCATTACCAACCTCAATATTTGAAAAGCTGATATATAAGATTGGAATGCGTCGTCTTCGAGACATTAAGTGATTTTTCATCAGGGGAAGTAACTACACGCTGCATTCTTTTCCTTAACCAAGGTTTTGTCCCACTAGGTTTTCCTGGTAAGGTTTTTAATGAGGCAGCAAGCAATGCATATTATAAATAACTATGTACATCCCAATTTTTTTTTTTGTAAGTTCTTAATGAGGCACATTATCTTACATGGACATCCAAGGAGGAGCGTTATGAATAGTTTGTGCATTGGATGCTACATTGGATGCCCATGTTGTGAATAACTTAAAGATTAAATCTCCTACTTTATGTCCATCATCTTTACTTTTTATGCCTATAAAAGGCCATGTAATTGCAATGGAAAGATACACCAAAGTGAAAGAAGAAAACACTTCTCCCTTCTTTCTATCTCTTCTTATTTACATTTTACTGCATTGCTTTTATTTTATAACAGGAAGAAAATAAAGTAAACAAGCTACTTTTGAGCATAACATTTTCTTGATATATTACTATTGTAAACTAGTCTTTTTACAAGTCTCGACACAATTTTTGCTCTCTGCTAAAGAGTCTGCTATACGCTCTGTTCCTTCCATCTGTAACACAAATGATATTTATATCATCTTATTGAAAAAATAAAAAGTAAATTTATCCCATCAGATTGTACAAAACGAAGAAGAGGATAACTAAGAGCATAGTCCCTAACCCAAACAGACCTTCTCCATCATATGAAACAGAAGCAATAGGTAGGAGATGATATATTTTGTATAGGAATGAATATTGACAGCAAGTATACAACAAGTGTCAAGGAGGGAGAAAATAACAATGTAAGAAGAAGAATGGTGGCACCTCCACCTATGCTACAAATTGTTGGCCAGAATATGAGCAGACTAAGGAACCCAACTCTTAGTGAAGGAACCGTTGGTGATGGCCCTCTGTTGCCCATTTTTTGCTTACTAATAACACCTAGCCTGTTATATCAATTGACTAGAATAAAAAAAAAAATTCTGACATCAACAAAGGAGAATACAAAGATGACCTGTTAGCTGCAATAATCATGGTCACATCACACTTATGCTTTCCTTTGGAGGTTAATAATGTCTAAGCAGTGTCATTGCATGTTAAACTTCTCCAAATAATTATTCTTCAAAGCATAAGTAAAACAATTGTCGGATCAACTAATTGTTTGCTAGCTTTCATATATAAGTCTAAACAAGAATTTCTGATAATGACTTTATTTATGACAATTGAAACCAAGTAATAAGAAGAAAAGATTTACCAACATGAATATCAAGAAACGGAATATCAAACGGCTTAAAACAATTCTTTTATTTGTACTCTTCCCTTTTCCGTTTTCTTTGTACAGTTGCAACTACTTGAACTTCGTATAAAAATACTTTAGGTCCTGCATAGTAGCTATGGAAAAACATCCTTAAAGTTAAGAAACATATCCCCAAGAAAAGATACTTTAAGGGGCACCAACACAACAATTTTACAATGTGAAACAATTGTGCAACATGCACTCCAGAATCCAAATGTATAGCTATCAAATGGAATTCACATTGGTTTTAAACACCTATAAGGTCAGAAGAATATCATCATTGGCACCTCATCATCTCATGTATCGGGTTGATACATCAAGATAGAACTTTGAAGCATAGTCTTTCCCGAAATCAGTTAAACCTAACACAAGTTTCCCATAATATATATTTTATCATGCTATTTACGAAACTTCCTAATAAATGTAATAGGTTAACACCCTACAGCTTGTTACAACAACATTTTATACATAACACAGGGAAACAGATGAACCTAATTGACATATAACTATCTTTCCTTCATTGCAGCCAACTCATTGAGGGGGATGATATCGCAAATGCTGCTCATAGTAGTTTATCAACTGCCAAAAAAAGCATTTCCAGTAAGAGTCATCTAAGTAAAGCTGAAGGAATTCATTACGTTAACTTTCCTCTAGATTCTCGAAATTAAATAAACTCAGCAAATACTTTCTGAAACTAGAGGTAGAAGCAGATTTATACATTTATCAAATAGCAATCATAATTACAAAATAAAATGATGTAATGTTTATCTTTTACTTATTACAATATGTGGAGGTATTTTATCTGAACTGATAATCCAAAATTATTAGTGAGACTTCAATCAGAAAAATAAGATCTGAGGAAAAGATAAACTTTATATCAAACTAACTAATTAATATTCCCAGGCACTATCAATATCTTATGAAAGAAATGTAGTACTTTTGAACCCTTACAAAATAAGTTATGTGAAACTGAGAAATTTCTGTTAATAATCCATATGAAAATATAAGATCAGTGCATTTATGGTGATGAAAGAACCAATAAGAGAGAAGAGAAACAGCTACCAAAAGTGGATTATTCAACTTCAGAAACTTGTTATCCACCATCACTTCCTTTCCGTCAGACCTGCAGACAACCATTAAGAAATGCTATAATGTGATCTAAAAATTAATGAAAGAATCAGCATAGCATCATCAAACTGAAAAGTTAGGGAGTATTGAATTATCTAGCAAGATGTGTACAAAAATGGGTAAGCCAAGAATTGAAGTTGAAGCTGTCAAATTCATGCTCCCTCCATTAAGAATGGAAGTAGAAGGGTGTAATCACACTGGTTACATAACATCTTACATGCACACATTATACTGCTGTTACAGAGCAAACAGGAGACACAACTTCCAAAAATAAAAGTGCCACTTAAAGTATTACAATACAGTTCAGATGTAAAGGTAACAGAATGACGATTCTGAAAATTGATTTGAAAATTTGAGAACTGTTAGCTTATCCTGATGATAACAGAGAGTTTCCTCCTTACATCAATTTTGGTGGACAGGTGAGCAAAACACAGCACAAAGCACAAAGCAAAAGAGAATATCCCTTATACAAAAGGAGTCAGAAGTCAGATTGAATATGGTTTATTATATGAAAAGGGGTCTAGTTAGATCCAGGTATAACTCTCAAGAATGGACCTTCAAGATCAATAAAGTACTGCTTTTCCACTGATATTGCCATATGATTATAGTTCATCTGAAGTTCTTGGGAGCAGCAACAGTTAAGACAGTGATCCTTTATCACCACTGATTTTTCTATATGTCATGGAGGTCCTTATCAAAATGAGAATACACAAACAAATTCCGGAAAGGAAAGTTAATCCTCATGAACTAGTCTTGATGTGTGGTGCAGAGTGGCTTATTTTTCTACTAAAAAATTGAATTTACCTTCAGGATGAAAGTTTAGTGGATTATTTTCCTACCAAATGATTGATTTGCCTTTAGAGTGAAAGTTTAAAGACATTAAAATATGGAAACTAATGATCTAGAAAATTGGCAGGAGAACAAGAGGGATGACGATGCAATATCTGTATAAAGAAGAAATCACACTCCCATTAAGTGGAGTATTCCACTTATTTGTTTGTTTCCCACACAATTAGTAAACATTGATATGGAACGAGCTTACAAGATACATCGGCTTTACCTTAGGGAATGAAAATCATGTTCAATTTTAATTGGTAGCTTTGTGTGGATATTAAGCTCTGAAAGATCAGTCGTCTTGTTTATTTATGATCACAACGTATCAGGATGCATTTCCAATTTCACATGAAGAGACCGAAACAAAGTATCCTGGAGATAACTTTCAAGAGACCTATCCAAGACCAGGAATGTGATGACGTTGATAATCTTTTGCAAAGCATAAACACCTATAACAAGTTCGTAAAAGAAGACGAAGCATTATATAAACAGGTCATCAACAAAATATTTGGCGATGTCATACAACAACCTTCTAAGAGGTGCTGGTGAGTCAAGAATCATGTTGAGCTCTATATGAAAGACAAATGCTCCTACGAAAGTGACTTTCTTTCTTTATGTGGTGTACAACTCCAAGCACTATAGTCACTGTGGAAATTTTGAGTAGTAGTAGGAGATAGATAACAGTTAGTTGGTGTTCTTTTTAAGGTAAATGATGATGATGTGGACCATTTACTACTTCCAACTCCCCACAGAAATTTGGTCCCTAATGTCTTTTATATTTGATAAGGCATGGAAGCTACACAGAGCCATGGAAGATACATTAGCGAGTTGGGATTAAGAAAATAGGACTTCAGGTAGGAGTCGCAGAAGGGTGCTCCTCTTTGCATTTTTAGGCTGATTTTGAGGAAAAGAGTAATAGAATCTTTTAATGGGGTTGATCAGTCCCTGTGCAGAGTAAGGCTCCTGCTGCTTCCAATGTGTTTGTGTAAATGGATATCTCATATTGTATATATAGCTGGCAGAATATTTTTTGAAGCTTGATGTGATCCCACATTTATAGTGACAGTGTATTGGTTTGATATCAATGAAATGATTTTGAGTTCAAAGAAATAAATGAAATGTTAAGCTATTACACATTCTGAGCATCATAGAAACCCAATGACACAAATATGTGACGAAAGTTAGCTGGCAAACATAGAAAATAGGAATGTAAGTTTTAAGTCACAAACCTCTTGGCAAGAAAGGTTATTGAGACATCCTGCATATCATTGGATAAATATGTTGAATAGCTCATAGGCTTGACTATATGTGTAATTGTATATGCATCTTTGGAATCATCAGACTTGTTTTTAAAAACAAAGTCACTACCCACAAATTCATGATTGTGACTTCCTTCCTGCACAAAAGTAGCCAACGGACCACCTAATGCAGCATCTTGGATACCATCCATCACAGCTGTGGTAGTATCCTGTTTAAACCTCCGAACAGAACCAGATTTCCTCTTTCTAGCTCCAGTGCAGCGATCAGATTGAAAGGACTCTGCACCATTGACCTTTGCAAATCCATTTGAGAGACCATTAGCAGATCTATCCACAGAGTTTTCATTGGTCGACATTGCTCCTTTTAATTCACTCAACTTCAAATTCAACTCATTTTGCTCTCTAGTTTCCTCTAGAGAGAAACCTAACTCCAAACCATTGCCATTCACCACTTTGTCTACTTTGCTGCTCAATTCACTACCATTACTGTCCACACGACTCATAGCCTTCAAACCATTCAGAGGAGATGAGGGTGTAGGTTCCTCAATTATCCTAACCTTCACTGCTGGCACATTATATGTAGCATCTGGAGGGGAACACTGCTGCTGCTGCTTTTTCTTGGGCTGAGTGTGTGTAACCCCACATTTTCGCTTACGCTTGCGTGTGGATCGTTGTTTCCCTGACTGCAAGCTTCAAAGTGAAAAGGTAAACAGATCAAGAAAGGTGCCACAGGTTAACAAGTCAGCTAGCCCTTATACACAAGATCACTGTAAGGGACAAAAAATAAGGGATTAAAAACAGAACTAACCTCTCTTCAAATGATTCAATAACATCAGAACAGGACATTAGATTCTTCACAGGTTCCCATGTATTTGCCGTCTCTGGCCAGCCTCGCCTGTACAACAACACCCATAACATCTATCACCTACCTTTTTTCTTTTTTCACATAGTTTACAGGAAGCAGAAAAAACCCAACTGGACAGCAACTATAATGAAGCCACTGAAAATACTAAATCGTGCACTATGGTTCGAATAACAGCATCTTAACCACTGGGCTGTCCCGGGGAACTATCTCCTAGAAACTTCAAAAAATGGGAACTTGGAGCCAAAAAATACAACAAAATCTAAAATTTTCAGTAATTATATAGAAACACTTACCATTTAATCAAATACTGAACTTGACCCTTTAGTTTCCACAGCATTTCCAAGATTCCATATCCATAAAAAATCACAGAAATTAATGCCCAAAAATCAGGATAAAAAGATCAATAAAACTACTTCACATAATCAATGCAACTAATAAAAATTTTTAAAAAAAACCTTTCGTATTCTTTTTCTCCTAACGGCTTCAATTTCATAAAACCCTTCAGCAAGTTTTGGTTTTTCATTATCAGCTTCACCATCATCCCCATCTCCTTCCATTTCAAACTCCTCTTCATAAGTTTTTTCTTCATTTTCTTCTTCTTCTCCAGCCTCCGGCGACGCCACAGGTTCCTCATCGCCGTCGCCGGCGGCGTCTTCTGGAGTTTCATCTCTCTCTTGCTGCTGCTGCTGAGCTTCTTCTCCTTGAGGTTCCAACATACCGTCCCACGGCAACTCACGGTTACCGTTTCCGGATTCCGACGGGGGCTTTAGGGAGTCTGTACCTGCCGGAATGCTGGAGTTTTTCTTCTTCCCTCCTTTCATTCTCTCTCTCTCTCTCTCTCTCTCTCTCTCTCTCTAAAGGGTTTTCCTTTTATTCTATTTCCGTTGATTTATTGATGATTGATGTGAAATTTTCTTTTCCTAAATACTTGTCTTGAGAATGAAAGGTTTTATACTCTTTTTTTCTTTCCATTTCACTGATAATTCAACCTTTTTGTATCGAATTCTCATTTTTCTTTAATTATTTATTACTGTATTATTTATGAAGGAATAAGTGATAAATCTATTCCCATTATATTTTGCCTTTGTTTTCTTTATTTTTAATTTTTTACTTAAATAATCATCAACGGAAATATACTTTCTAAATTATGTTATAATGGTCATGTGAACACTAATATTGCTACACATATCTTGTGGACATCTTTAAACTTTCCTTAATACATTAGATGGTAATCCTATTATGCAAAACTAGCATTTATTAAGTTGTTTGAACTTGAATCTTATTTTTTATTACATGATTTTTGTATTTGTCAATGTTATAAGATCTGATATTTAATGCTAAACCAATTTATTATATAGTTCAAATTCATCCTCTTTATCTACCGCGTTTTTTCTTACTAGTCTCAAGGTACGCGCGTTGTGCGTGTACCCAATATTAATATGTTTAAAATTTTAAAATACTTCATATATTATTAAAAATGTGTCTAAGTTATAAAATAGAGAATAATGATAAATGTATGTAAGTTTCTAAAAATAATAAATGTTGAGCCTATTTTAGAAAACTCAATAAAAAAAAAGCTCTACCCGTTTATTTTCTCATCCACATGTTAATGTTATTATATTTATTTTCTTCTTTTCTTAAAAATTAAGAAAGGGACTTTAAGAATACCTAATCCATGTACTCATATGATATTGTCATAATCTATTTCTCTATTATTCTTATTCCATGAAAACAAAATTCAATTAAATTGAATGTTGTTATCATTAAGTTTTTAAAAGTAAAAGTTTGAGAATCTAGATCAATTTAAAAGAAAAAGTAGAATCTAATATCGCGTTTTTTGGTCACTGCCCTGCTTGGGTTTTATAGATTTTCTATACTGTATAACAATAAAGATAGTTATTACTGTAATATAATAAACCATTGATTAATTAAGTTTTCAAAAAGGATTCAAACTTTGCAAAAAGTTTTATTCTCATTGTAGTGATAGTTGAAAAACTCCTTCAACTATCGTAAATCTAGCAAATTCGACCTTAACTAAAAGTATTGGGTTTAACTCCTGGGTATAAAATTATCTTTGTTAATGTGTGATTTTCTGATGTGAAATCGAATTTAATCGGCCCCAATACAAGTATAAAATACTGAGTAGAAAATCAATAAAAATAGAGTAGCATAGTTTTATTAGATTTATAATCCTTGTGAAAACTAACTTGAGTTACAAACATAAACAGAACACTTGAATTCAAAATGATATCATCTTAACTTACAAAGATGATAAATTTAATTAAGTCTCATATGCATTATTAGAACCACTTTATTGTCATGTAAAAGAAAGATATTCATAGAAACTTGCACTTGTATTTTTTCCTTTAAATTAAATTTTATATATTAAAAATTATTATTTAATGATTTTTTATTAATTAATATTTTAAAATTAACTCAATTATTTGAATTATGCAGTAACTCATAATATTTCGGAACATAAAGTAGTTATAAAAGATATCTAACTTAATTTAGTTTTTAACTTTATATGAACTAATATAAATTAAGATTTTAAAGGGTTGTAAGATTTTTTTACTTAACTTAAAATGTTATAAATGTTTTTAGAGCTTAATACTAAATTTTTCCTTTATATTTGTAAAAATTTAAGATCCCTAAATTAATTTTAAAAAAAATCCCTTCTCCAAATAGAACTCAAAATTCTCACGTTCCAGAATTGTTGTACCGAAGGGAAATTAAGCATATAGACTCTTCCTTTTTCTAGAATCTTGTATTGACTTTACAATATGCTACGTAAATATCCTATTCTCCCACATTTTTTTTTGTTTGTAATTATGAATAATAATTCTTTTTAAAAGAAAATTATGGGAATGCCTTTTTAATCAAAGTAGAATTAACTTTGTAGGGTTGGTGTATATGTAGTTCAAGTCGAATTTTTTTTTCATCATTAGGTAATTTACAATTAGATCCTTAAATTATACAAATATTTAAGGTCATAAAAGTCAATCAATGTTTCGGGGATATTTTAATCGTTCAACATTTAGCATAAATTATTTATGTTTTTATAATAATATAGATATAAATATAGATATTTCATATATGCACACGGTATGCAATAAAGGAAGTAGTATTTCTTTTGAAGATTTGTACTCATAAATATGTCAACTTCTAAAAATTTGGTTATTAAAGTTCTAAAGCAAAGTTAATCGAAAGCCAATGGTTTAACCAAATATATAAAAACCAATAGTCTAACGTTTGAACTTTTTTCTCAAAAAAATAAAAAAGAAAGAAAAAGTTACAACTATCTAAAGCTTTTTTTCAAGTAACAAGCTGGTTTTCAGAAAATCAAACCAATTTCTTCCAAAAGCCAAAACAACTCAGATTTCATAAAAATAACACAAGTGTAAAATCATTTTCCAAAGGGATTTTTCCAGAAAGTTGTTTGAGAGAAACTTTTCAAAAACAAATCTTTCCGAAACCTAATCTAAACCAAATCCAAATCCAAATGCTAGTATCTGGAGAATAATAAAATTGGAGCTGCTCCAATTACTTACAAAATCTAATGATTGGAGCCAAAACTTTGTATTATGCACAAAATATTTGCAGAGGTTCTGAAGAATAAGAAGAGTTGAAGAACCAAAGCTTATATTTGCGGAGGTTCTGAAATATAAGAACAGTTAAAGAACCAAAGCTTATCAAAGCCTCAAATTTTCTAACAAAGACTCGATGACTAGAAGCTCATTCTACTTTCTTGATATATAATATATAATAGAGATTTTAAGCAGTTATATATTGCTGCAAAAACTTTGTTCTTTTCTTGTTCTTCAACTTCCGGAATGCACAAGACTCTATTTGTCGGATTCTCTCCCGGCTAACGCCCATTAATTCACCAATCTCTTGTAAAGTCTTCATCCTCCCGTCCGCTAGTCCAAATCGCCATTTAACAACCTGCTTCTCCCTTGGATTTAAGGTGTCTAATACCTTCTCCAGGTCCTGTCTCATGAACTGCTTCATCAGCATTTCTTCTGATGTTTCAGCTTCAGGGTCTGCAATCACTTCCTGGAAAACCCAAAAGAAAGGCGTCAATGAACACAACTGTGGAATATTGCACGAGGGGACAAAAAAATGACACCCTAAACAGGTAAAAAGAGATATGTTTTTAGGACTAACCGAAGGTTTGAGACTTTGATTGAACCCGATTTTCTGGTCAAGTGATCTTGGAGCTTTAGGAGTTAGCATCACAGCAGTGAGCCTCTTCATTGACAACCCTGTTGCTTCAGCTACTTCCTCATCGTTAGGAAGTCTACCATTTTCAGTAAACAATTGCTTTCTTGCTTCCTTAACTCTGTACGTAGCCTCAACCATGTGAAACTGTAAACAAAAGATTCAAAAAAATGGAAGGTCAACGAGCATATATATGGACATAATCTTTTTTTAAATCAACAATATTCAAATGGCATATTCATAAATAATAAAAAAATAATAATGGCATATAAAAAGAAATGTCCTCTTAAAGTTGGATATCACGTACTGGCAACCGAATCGTCCTAGACTGATCAGAAAGGGATTTCCTAACTGCCTGCTTAATCCACCAGTGAGCATAAGTTGAGAACTTAAAACCCTTAGCAGCATCAAATTTTTCAGCACCTCTTACAAGTCCCCGACATCCTTCCTGCATATAAATTTCCAAAACGAGCATAGATCAATAGATGGTTACTTCAGATGGTTTTGATCCCTTAATAGAACTAGTCTTGAGAAAGTATAGAATTGCACCATATATACCTGAACCAGATCTTGAAGATTCATCCCTACTCCTTGATAATTTTTGGCAATAGAAATAACGAGCCTTATGTTGCTTTTAATCATTTTATCTTTACAAAGAATGCCATAGTTCAGACGCTTCCTTAGAGTCTTTTGTTCAACTCCGGCTGCAGCAGCCCATTGGGCAATAGTAGGCTGACCTCCGCATCGCGCTGCAAGCTCCTGCTCAAGTCTTTCCAACTTCAATAGATCCTGCATCATTTTGGTGACTGATAAATGGTCTAAAAATTGAACTAAAAAAGAAATAAAATATTTGCAACGGAAGTAGGAAGCAAACTCCACAGCAAAATATAGTACAGATATGACATTTGAAGTCGTAAACATTCAATTAGAGCCATAGCAGACTTTTGGTTTCATTCTGACAGCTTTTATCATTAATGGACACGCGCAAATTTTGGCTATACAAAAAAATCCTTAAAAAGGATCAGTACTAGAAAATTACATATTAATATCTCAAAAGCCAACACCAAGAATGAACAAAACATAGGAGGTCAATAAGAGAGAGAAGATTCACAATGTACTTAAATCTCGAAGCTTTCATGAAAAAGAGATGATGCAAGCTTCTCAGATTTCAGATCCAAGAAGAGCACTGAGCTTTGAGTAAAATAATGAAAGGCAAGGCAAGTGAGATAATAAGAGAGCACATTACACCTGTTTGGTGCTCTTCTACAAACTTTTCACCTATCAAGTTAAAAAACAAAACAAATGAAAAGTTCGTTTTTTCAGTATTAATAATTTGATCAACCGGCACATACTTAGCATTCTATTACTAAGACCCAAACACAGACAGAAGAGGAAGAAGAAAACAGTAGCTCTGCTAATCGTCAAACGCAAAGCAGATATGAAGAAGAACTTAAGAGGAGAAGCATTACATGTATTGAAATCCATTTAAGCCGGCATTCGAATAATAGGCACATGAAATAATATTGCTGTGGTAAAGGAAAAAGGAAGAGGCGAAATCTTGAAAGGGAAAACAACAACTGCTATAGGGTCACATTGTCTTATACTTGGGAAAAGCTAGAGCACACCTGTATTCCTCTCGATAACTCCTGTTCTTCAGATGCAGTCAGTAGCCTAGAACTACCAGTAGTTCCTCTCAAGTAACGCAATGGATCCGAGTAATCAACCTCTTGTACTGAAGTACGCTTCTTTCGACTAGTAGAACCAGACTTCACAGAGACAACATTGGCTGCGGCCCTCTCTGCTGCTCTCCCTCTTCTGGCCTTCCGCTCAGTTTGACGCGTCGATTTCACAGCGATGACATTTGACAGCTGCGACTGAAGAATTTCCAGTTCTTCAGGTGATGGCTCCAAGTCATCAGAATCTGTAAGGGAGTCCTCAAATAAACTACTTTCGCTCCACTTCATCTCACTTCCCTTAAATTCTGCACCAACACGAACTCTCCCTGTCTCACTAGGTTGGGCCAGAGGAACACTCTCAAACGGAGTAGTCCTAGCTTCTGATAGAGTACCTCTACCAGCATCATCGGAGTTCTTTAGATTGTTATGGCCGACCAACAATACAGCGTCTTTTGCAAACTTCAATGCAGCCTTTGCTAAAGCAACTGCTTCAGCGGCTGCAGCGGCTACAACAGCTTCATCACTTGTAACAAGATTTTCTGTAGCTAAAGCACTTTTAGTGTTCGCCTGCAAACATGACAAATCAAAATTATACTTGTAACAGCATTTTCATGGCAAAACAAGGTTTAATTCAATTAATGGGAAGTAGAGTACAGTCAAATAAAAATAGGAGACTGAAACCTAGCAAAATGGCACTAAGGTAAGTAATAAGGTTAGGAAGTATTAACCAAGATAACCAAAGCTAAGGAAAACTTTTTCATCGACTGTTAGCTAACAACCTATTGAAGTTAAAAACTACCTGCAGAACATATTTCGAAAATGCAAGTACATTTGAAGCTTTAAAAAATACCTAGAACTACATCTGAAACTTATTTCATATTTCATAAAAGATTGATGACCTCGGTCCTTTTCAGTTTCTCCAACTTAAATGTATCCATAATTTTCTAGGCTATTTATTTAAGTTCTAACCTCTGTAGGTGGACCAACTGCCCCAGTGTATGTCCATGGCCTATCTGGGGCAACTGAATCAGGGTTAGCCTCAAAAGATAGCAACTTTAGCCTCGGTATATCAAGTACTGCTGATGTGGCAGTTGATGGTGGTTTCCATGATCTCTCCGCTGCAACTGAACTTGAAAGGATTTCAATAGATGGTAACTTTAGCTTCTCAATGTCAAGCACTGTAGACGTTGCTGTTGATGTTGCTGCAGATGTAGTAGCTAGGATACATTGTGTCCTCAAATGAATATGATCTCTACCTTTTGCTGCAGCCAAGGACGATAGTAAGAACCACAGAAGTGTACGTCCATAAGATGGATCATTAACAACTTTGACCAATGATTGAAGAAAACCACAAGATTCGACTAAGAAGTTTAACTTTTAGTTTCAAGGATGATTCTAATAAGACAGTAGTACTAGAGCAAAAGCACCAGATCACAAATTCAAGATTACATATGCATATCAGGAATTTCAAAAGAAATACTGAACCACAAAGCCGATGTCTTCCTAAAAATACAACTAGCAGAACAGAGTTTTCTACTTAGATCGGGCTTTCACTTGGAAAACAATATGAAGTCTGCTCATTCTAAGTACCATCAGGACGAAAACCATCATGCAATTCTCAGAATGATACAGTTTCATTCGACAATTTTGGTCCAAGCTACCTAGTTAGTGATTTAACAGCCCATTACTGGTTCTTTCTCTCTACCACTCAATGCGTGTTTGTCAGCGAGCATGCAGGTGTCTCCGTTGCACATAACTTCTCTACTTTTGACTAGTGAATGATAATCTAAAACCTCGCAAAACAATATATTTCTGTTTTAAGTAGTAGAAACCACAACATAACGAACATAAACGACAATGATAGCTACATGAGGAACGCAGTTGCTTTGCAGTAAGCTGCCAAATTTTTCTAATCCATTATGCGGTAACGAACAATCCATTTAGATACTAATTGCTAATAAAATCACAACATTTCACCTATCACTAATATAAAAAGGTTACAAATTCAAGAAGGAAAATCTTACTCAAATTCAAAGTAACAATTGGATAATGTTTGTCCTAATATAATAATGGTCCTGCTTGATTTCACCAAAAATGGGGGAAGTGCATACAATTAGAGCCACTTCCTAATCCATTTGTTTCCTTCAGCAAAATCAAGATCCATTCCCACTTAAGAAGTTGAAATTTCATAAACAGGAAAACTACTAGCCATATCATTTACACTTCTCTGCCAAAATTTGATCTTGTCTTCAACCAAACAATTTCCACGATATAGAAGTAACAAAATTAAACATTTTTGAACTCCACTTATTGAATTATCAATTCATGAGTAGATTAAAAGAAATGAAGGACAAGCAAAATTAATAATCCATACATAAAAGAGTGTCAAAGAGCTTTATCTCATTCAGTATTAACCATAGAAATACCATTAAGCAAGAAGCAAACTTGACCCAATTCCCATCTAATTTACAACATAATTTTGAAGAGAAAAAAGATAGGGAGACTTACAAAGCTGAATGGTGGAGTTTTGGTTGGTTTTGAAGCAAAGGACAAAAGTATCTGGCAAACTCTTGAATTGTGGCAATAAATAAGACATACTATTTCTCTCTACTCTAAATTCATATACTGGCATATGGGGGTCATAAGAAGATACTCATGATTTGCACAACATGCATTCATACACTATATTTTCAACGATTTATCAGTCAATAAAGCTGCTATTTGAATTTTAATCTTGAAAAATGCGGTTGAACTAAAACACGGGTTAGTACTGAAGAAGACTGGTAGACTGGTAGAGATTGAAGAAGAAGAAGAAGAAGAAGAAGAAAAGGAGGTAAAGGAGAGAAAGAGGAGATAAATAAAAGGATAAGAGAACTTAGCCTCTCCGGAATGGAATAAGGACTAGAAAGGGACAACGAGCTGATTCCTTCTTTATTTTTTTGTTAATTCCTCTTTTATATGGGCTTTTTGTCGGCCCTTTACTCTAAAAACATTGACACAATAAGCCCATCTAATTGAGAATATTCACAATTCAAGGGAATTTATTAGTGAGTAGACATACTTTCGTCTTAATTCTTTTTTTTCATAAGAGTGTTTAATTAAAAAATAAAAAATTTGGATAGAAAATGTTTTAATCTTTTATGAGCTTATCCAAATTTGAATTGATTGAACATTATGACTTTTGATTATAAAATAGTTACATAAAAACATAATTTTATGTGGCTTAACAAATGCTTTTTCCCTTCTCGCAATCAAATGTTGTCACACTTTAACTTATCAATTGATAGAGAATGTGAATTATCTATAGAGCAATGAGTTTTTTTCTCATCTACCAAAATATGTAGTATAATGTGCTTCAGATTCTTTTCCTTATGAATTTGTAGCTTTGCACAATAAGTTCTTTTCATTGGTGAAAGAATAAGGGTGTGTTTGGTATAAACAAGTAGTAATTTTATTCATTTTTTGATGTTTGGTACGCAAATTAAGGAAAATAATTTTTTAAGAGTATTCATAAATAATTTAGATATAATAAACATGAAGCCATAAACTTTCAAACCAACAACCTTCCGAACCCACAAATTTCATAAACTTTTGAACCACTAAACTTTTGAAACCGCGAAATTTCGAACCCCGTAAACTTTATATTTTCTAAACCCATAAACTTCCAAACACATAAACCTCCGAACTCATAACTTTGAAACTTGTAAAATTTTGAACCTTTAAACCGATAAATAAAAAAATTATATTTAAAAAATATTTTTTCTCGGGAGGGGGGAGCAAAAAAACGAAAAAAATAAAAATTTAAAATTACAAAAAAAAAAGTAAAAAAAATGTGCGGGTTGGGGTGGGGGAAGGTGAGGGGGTGGGGTTGGAGGAGTAGTAGGGTGGGTGGTAACGGAAAAACTGAAATTTGAAAAAAAAAAACCTTTTTTGGAGAGAGGGGGTGGAGTGGGTTGGTGAGGGTGGGGAAGGTTGAGAAGGAGTTTTGGAAAAAACTTTCCCCTCTCTTGATAAGGAAAACATTTTCCTCCAATAAATGAGTTCATAAGGAAAATGTTTTCCAAAACATTTAAGCCAATCAAACATGGGAAAATTGAAAAATATTTTCCTTCGTACCAAACACATCCTAAATCATGGAGCGAGAACAACGAATTGTGTACCTTTTTAATGCAGCAGAAATCGTTGAACTCACCATAAAAAAAGTTACTCCAAGTCGAGCTTCGATTCACTAGGAAACAAAGTTTATTCTTCACGAACTAAGTATCTCATTATTTTTTTTGTGTATTTAGAGATAATCAGAAGTGTTTACCTTGAAAATGGTAATTACAATTAAATTTGATTTGTAGTTCTAAAAATACGTGATCTATTTTTATGCTAGTTATTTAGGCAATAGATGCTAAATGAAACACTTGGAAACAAAATAAGAGCTAGAAAATAAGGTGATAACCAAACCGACTGGTTAATAATCGGGGCCTCGGGCTTGCCAGTTCGGGGCCTCGGGGTCAAGTCTGATGTTCGGCTGGGAGCTATCGAGGGTGGATTAACAGTTATGATAGAATCAATGACGGCTCTTTATGGCCAATAATAAGCAATAAATGAAGAACAATAAATGGAACACAATGAATATAAGTAATAAATACAAGTAATGAGATCAAGAGAATATGTTAGAGAGTAGAGATAATGTTCTTGTGCATTCAATATTAAGCAACAGATGTCTACAAAATGACAAGGATCCCCTTTATATATGAGGGAAATCCTAGTATGGTACAAGTATATTTATTACCAAGATATGAGATTGATACAACTATTTAATGCCTCGGTACGGGCGCATGTCAACCTGCCAACTCCCATCAAGTGCCTAGGGAACTCCCCATTTTTCTATGGTCGCCGTCCAACCGTATTGTCTCTTAGCCAAGCATTTTAGAGACTCTACGAGAGCCCTTCCTCGGGCTTTAAGAGGCGCATTTTTGGAGTCCCGAAATGATCATAAAATTAGTCCCTCGGATTTTACCTTATACAGATAGTCCCCACGGTTCCTAGAATAAGATGATAGGAAATAGTTCTGAAATTTTACACTCGCCGTGACGTCAACCAGTCAGGGCATTAAATTTCGTAATTCAACGGCCATGCAAGGGTCGCTGTCAGCACGACTATCGAAGAACCTACAAACCAATATTGGCTATTTCGCTGCCCATACGGCTTCTATAAATACCCCAATTGCTTAGTGACTCGCCCTTTAGTGATTCCTTCAAGCTTTCAGAGCATCCATCTTCCCCTACGCCCCCTTTTCCTTTGCTCTTTGTTTCCTGCCTTCCTTCTCGAGAAAAATAAATTTTTTAGTTGCTATGGCCAGAACCTCTAAGAGGGTGCCTCGGAAAGACGAAGCTGCCTCTTCGTCTCGAATATCCAAGAATAAATCCAAGGGTAAGCCCAAAGTGGCTCCTACTGTCGAACAATGTACACCCACCGAGTTTGATAGTATGAAGGATTTTTCCATCGAGAGACCTTCATTTATGCCAAGTCGATGCGAACACGTGTCCCGGTTCATTAACGTTGTGAAGGATATAGACAGAGTGCGGGCTGACTACCAATGAGGGAAGAAAGTGTTGGTTGAGATCCCTAGCCCTAACGAGATCATAACGGACCATAAGGCCGATTTTCTTTATGTATACACATACCCGTTCACCTTGGGCCATGTTGACTCCTCGAACCCTTCTTCTCCGGCTATAGACCCGGTTATTCTCGACTTCTGCTGTAAATACTGGGTGGCACTTGGCCAAATTTACCTCTATTTCTGGAGGATAGTTTACATGTTTCGCTACTTTTCCAGCAAAGTCAAGGATACGACTTTTACCCTTGATCATCTAATCAGGCTATATAACCCCTGTCTTTTTCGAGGCTTGATCAAGCTTCACCCTCGATCTTCGAAACCCTTTTTCTCGAGTATCGATGAGCATAAGGATCGGGGGTGGATGAGCCGATTTGTCCGAGTGAAGACCTCGGACATTATTCCGGCTGAATGGATACCATTCCCGGAGGAGTGGAACATGAAGCGTAAGTGTTTTTTCTTTGAACATGCTTTATTGTCTTCTTACCTTCTTCTCAAAAAACTAACTTTCCCTTTTCTCACATAGCCGCCCTTTGGTATCCCAAATCTGTTCCGGACCTGTTGGGGTGGATTAGGGGATTAGACGCCTCGTTCCCCTATCCCAAGCGTTCTTGGCCTGAGTTGGCTAAAACATGGTGGGTGGCCAAGAATCATGGTAAGCTCCTTCTTGCCGCCTCTATCATGTTACGATATTTCTTCCCCATATCCCCCGTATTGATAAATTTTGATTACTATTCTTGTGTATGCCTTGGCAAATGAGTGCTGATGAGACCGCCTCCCGATGGCAAGGAAGAGGTTCCAAATCCTGATAAGGGCAAGAATAGTAAGAAAGGGGCGGCCGCTGAGTCCCCTGTGGCAAAGAAACCTAAGTCATGCAGACCTCAATCTGCTGCCAGGACCTCGACTTTAGCTTTTGGAGCAAGTTCCAGTACCGGGGATGAAGACGGCGATAATGATGGGTACTGTTTGGTACAGAGGACGAGGTCGGGCGCGGATGTCCCGCAGGCGTGTGGGCCAAAGGCTACTGAATTGGGAGAAGTTGATTTAGGTCAATCCCGTGCTGCGGAGACCTTCAAGGAAGGAACGGACATGGTCCCTGAGCTCCTAGTCGGTCATGGTGTAGTTCCTGTCGAGGAGACCGCTTCTGCTGGTTCCAAAGGGTCCAGACCCGGAGCTTTTCGAGGACAGAATTTGCCCCTTGGTGATATCGATGCCCTTAGTGGCCTTAATTTGGGTCCTCGATTCTAGCCCGGGGAATTCACGGATGCACAAGACCAAAGGTTACCAATGTAGGAGGCCCCCTCGAATGGGGAGATGAGCTTGCCAACTTCCTCGATGGCGTTGGTAAAGGCATTGATCTCGACGCTCTCGATGCTATCGAGGAGGCGGAGAGGCTCTATCAGCAGGTGATAACCTTTACGTGCATGCTTTTAGTGCTTTAAGTATTTCTCCCTGTTTTTATGAATCATTTGCTTTGTTGTAGGCCAAGAGAATGTACGACCATGTTATCTCTAAGCTGCGAGATGAGCATAGGAAGGAGGTGGAAGGTCTCACCTAGGGGCTGAAGGAGTCGGAGGCTTCCTCTTCCCGAAAGAGGGAGAATTAAGCGAGCTTCGGGCGAATTTGAAGGGAGTGCTCCGAGAAAAGGCAGGCTTTGCCGAGCAGGTAACTTGGTGTTCATAAACTCATTCGTCATCCTCACAATTCGATGCTTACCGACTCATCTTTTCCTTTGCAGATCGAGCAGAGTGATGCTCTTATGGGGCGACTTGGGGATAAAGTTGCTGTTATGAACACGGAGATCCTCGAGCTGAGGAGGCAAAATGAGGTCATGGCCTCGAAGTTGACATCGGCCCAGGATATTCTCCAAAATGCCCGAAAAGAGGCTACTACACTATCTGTGGCCATGTCCGAGGTCGAAGAGAATGTCGCTATGTACCTGAAAGATACCGCCAATGCAAATAAACTAGCCCGAGAGATATCGGAGAAGGCCGAGCAAAAGCTGGCTCAGACCGTCGCTTATGCACGTACCAAGGCAAGGAGGCAAGCCCTAGAGGAAACCAACGCTAAAGGTGTTAATCTCTTAGCTGAGAACGAGGAGGCCCGAGATTTGGAGGAAGAATTGGCACTCTTGGTCACTTTGGACGAGGATCCGGGAAATGGTTCAGAGAGCAGCGGCGATGAAGAGTAGACCTACGTCGCCTTTCCTTCTCTTTTTTCTTTTTGTGTATGAACCTTTCAGGGGAAGAGTCTTGTAAAGACGCCCCTTGTAAATATATTTTTTGTGATGCAAGAGAATTCTTCTACTTCAATTCCTCAAGTTCATTTTCGTTTCTTACATAGAGTTAGCCTGTTGAGTTTTTATGTAGGCTCTTCGGAGTCCATATTTGGGACAATTGGGACCCTCGAGGTCGGGCGCCATTTCGAGATTAGGTCGATAGCTTCTTTGCGGTTGATGCTTATAATAATAGAAATCCTCGAGGTCTCAGCTGTGAGCACGTGATTTTTGCCCTATATGAATTACTCCCACAAATTCAAGAAAAATAAATTTTCCCATTATTTACAAATTTTTGTAGCATTTTGTTAATTGTTGGCATTTGTTTGTGCATGTTTAATTTTGCTTGATTCATGAAAATATAAAATACATTGCATTTGCATTTAGGACTTAATTTTACATTTGCGATTAATTAGTAAATTAATTTGTTTGACAAAAATAGAGAAAAATCATAAAAATAAATCATTTTGCATTTTTAACTTTTAATTTTGAATTTTATAGTTTTTCTTCTAATTTAGGATTTAATTAATTATTGAAAATACTGTGTTGAGTAATTAGCTTAATTTGGTAAATTAATTTAGTTTAAGAGTTAATTTAGGATTTAAATTAATTTGAGAAGAAAAGAAAGAAAAGAAAACAATTGAAAATTGAAAAAGAAAGGAAATTAAAATAGAAAAGGCTGCCTTGATTTTGGGTTAATATGCCAACCCAGTCCCCAAGATACGTTCATCTCCAGGCCCAGTTACCCCATACCCGGTCCAAATTATTAGTCATTAAAGACCTTTGAAACGACGTAGTATGGGGCGATACTACGTCGTTTTGAGTTCAATTATGTCAAATTGATCCTGTCCCTTCGTCTTCCATCATCCAACGACCAGAAAAGCTTCATTAAACCCGTATATAACTATCCGAATGACCCTACCCCCTCAGAACCCCCCTGTCTCTCTCAGTTCATCTCACAACCAGAGACCGAACATAAACCCTAATAGCCGCCACCCTTTCCCACCGTCCTCCGATGACGGCGCCACCCTAAACCGCCCTAAACTAACACCCTGAAACCCTCATGACCCCCTTTCTTCAAATCCCTAACCCATATCCCTCGAATCCCTCCCGATTCCGTCGAATCTTGAATCTAAGGATAGAGTTCGAAGCCCCAAGAAGTCAAAATGATTTAATCCTTGATTCCGTGGCTTGCATGGCTACTTGCCCCTGTTTTTCTGAAGATTGAAGGTTGATTAAACACGAAAGTGATGTTGTTCACTTGTTGTTTACGAAAAACAACTGGGTAACATCACTTTTCGTTTAATAGCATAATTACTGTTTTGTCGTCTATTTAGTCACCTCGCTAATACAATTAGGCCCTTAACTTAAATAATTTCCTGTTGTATGTCTAAGTTAATTAGTTCATTCACTTTCTGGTATTTTGATTGCTTGATTAAAGGTTCCGGGTTTCTTATCTTGGGAATTTTGGGTCAGTTCTTAATTTGGGAATCCCTGATTGTCTTTAATTGGTTCTGAAAATCAAAAGCCCAAGTAGGGTCGTGTTAGGGTTTGCAGACCCATAACCATTTGAGGTTCAGGGTAATTTCAAGGGTTGTGGGGGGTAGTTTAGGAAATTGGCTTGGGAAATCTTTAGTGTAACAGATTGAGAAGCTTCCAGGAAATGGGATTGGGGGCTAATGTTGAAACACTGATAATTAACTAAGGGTATGGGAGCTAAAACAAAAATTGGAAAAGGGGAAAAATGCAAAGACTGAGGTCTGTTGTTGCCCTACTCTCCTGCCTATAAAGGCACATTTCCTTGCCACTCAAGTGAGACTTTTGAAAAAGGGGGGAAATCCAAAAAAAAAAACAAAAAAATCAGAAATGGTTGAGAATTTCAGAGAAAAACTACTGTTCCATTGAATTTCCTTCTCTGATTCTTGAGATTTTCAACTTCGGAAGCAATTTTGATTCATTGAGAGTTTGAAAATGGTTTGAATAAGAAGCTGTGGCTGATTTCCTGGGATTTGGAAAAAGGTTTAATGTTTTGCTGGTTTTGGATTGCAAAAATGGGCTGAAATTGTTGTTCTGCTGTTAATTGCTGTTGTTAGATTATTGCTGATCTCATCTCTTTCTTTTGATATTCTGTAGTTATTTTTTGCTGCACCCAGGTACACTTTCGAATCCTTGCAATGGAGTGTTAGTGTTGAATGAAAAGTTGTGTTCCAGTGTCCGGATTTCAGCTTCCTTTCAAAGTCTGATTTTTAGTAGTTTTGTTGTGGTTTGATGCTTGTCAATCAGTCTGTTTGCAGTTTTAATCGAACTTAGTGTTAGTGAATATCATGTAGTTGTTTGTAATCATAAAATTGGACTTTCACTCTATTTCAGTAGTTTCAAGTGTATTCAAATGAATTTTTAGCTCTGTATTAGAGGTCTGATGACATGATATACTATTACCTGGTTCATTAGTTTATGTGCTGAAACCAATGTTTTAATTAGCTTAGATGTATCAGTGTGTTGGAGGTTCTTAAATGTACTTGCACTTATCATATCAGTATATACAAATAGGGGTATGCATGCTAGTAAAAATCTGGGAGTTTAATGTTAAAGGTTTCATGGAATTGGTCCATTAATTGTCTTGGATCCAATGTTTGGGGATTGGACAGGGTTAAGCCTATATTGGCAATTGTGTATTTCTGAAATCGTGTTGGTGATGGGCCGGGTTCAATGTCGGGCCTCCTTTTACATTTCTGATGTTGAATCCATGGTAGCAATTATATTTTGAAATCACATTGATGTTTGGTTAGAAGTCATGATTGTTGTTATACTTTAAATGGTGAAAACTGATGGTGAGCTTTATGACATCATGTATGGCATCTTTGTTATAGAATGTGCTTTAGCATTAAAAGCACACTTCACATCCGTTTAAGATTGGCAAAAATGGTCAGTGCTTGTTCGGTCTCAAGATTCTTCATGAAGAGCGATATTTGTTTCGAGAAATGGCCTTGAATCGCGCAGTTGGGCCTTTGTCGTCGGCCCAGTTACACCTGAAGTCTTTTAGTTGGGCCAATATAGTGATTGCACGGGCTGCTCGTAGCTATGCATGCGTAACTTAATTTGTCTTAAATCCGGACTCCTTAGTTTTTTATTAAATGTGATCCACTTTAACTGGTGGGGGTAAGCTATACTATGCACCATGCCAAATAGAATCCTTAACTGCATGACCCTCGTTTGATTAATCTTGTTTATCCTTAAAGTCGAGGCACGCCATTTAGAAAATTTCCATGGCCCTCGCAAAGTTAAAAATGCGTAGTTGCTTTAGCGCGTTATTTTAATAATATTACCTTCCTAAACTCGGGTGTGCATTTCATGTGACTCAAATCTAAATCTTAACAATGTTAAACAGAATACGTCTCGGACTGTAGGTGCATTTCATGTGGCGCAGTCCAAAGACGTGTTTTAGCTAACGTTGCAATCTTCCTAAAATGAATAAAAGCGTTTAAAGTTAAAAATGCACATAGGTTTGAAAGTGTTTTAAAATCAGACAGTTATGTAAATTATAGCAGTTGAGCGACCGTGTTAGAACCACGAAACTCGGGAATGCCTAGCACCTTCTCCCGGGTTAACAGAATTCCTTACCCGGATTTCTGGTTTGCGAACTGTGATACAGAGTTAATCTTTTCCTCTATTTGAACCGGTTACTTGGGACACCATAAATTATCCCAAATGGCGACTCTGAATTTTTAATAAATAAATAACTCTGTTTCGATTGTCACTTAAATTGGAAAACTCCCTCTTATACTCCCTTCCGGGGATGTAGGTAAAAAGGAGGTGTGATAGCTCTGGCGACTCTGTTGGGGACCGAACCCAGAATCTCTGGTTCAGGGTTCAGAATTCGAGCTTAGATGAATTGTTATAGTTGGTTTTATTAATTATCTGATTTGGTTACATGTTTGGGCCTAATGTGCTAAGTGTTGCTTTTGCCGCTTTGATATTCTGTGAACTGTATATAAACTGCTATGAAACCGTTCTTCTCTCTGAGTCTTTTAATTATGGAGGAGTGTGCACTTCGTGTGACTTCTCTTCTGTTAGAGTCATATCCCAAATTTTAGTACGAGGATCGGACAAGTTGCAAAGCCGGTGAATCTTTTGTATTCCCGGTACGTTGCTCGCCCCCGGCTCGAGATGTTTGCTCGGGTAAGACAGGTCTAGAACAAATAAACTCAGGTTTTTAAACTTTGAATAACATAGCCTCATGCCGGATCCCTAGTAGGAACGTTTGCTTGCATCACGTGCATTTGACTTTGGAGACTCAACACAGGGGTTGGGTCTGTCTAGGACAGGTGTACCAAAAATGAAAAGACCATCCTGATGCATCTTACTTGCTACTTGTGCATTTATTTGATTGGGATTTGCATGCTGACCGACTTTTGAATAATGGGAGAAAGTTGGGAAAAAAAGAATAACAATGTGAGGGCTAAGTGAGTTAAATCACCTGTTTTGGAAAACCAATGTCCAAATGGTACTGAAACTTTGCCGATTTTTTTGTGGAGAAAATGAAAAAAAGAAAGGGTTTTGTTTTGAAAAATAGTTGGTTTTATTTTATTTGCCCGAACTACGCCAGTTTGATTCTCACCGGATGTGAGATACGTAGACAACCCCATCGGGTCCAACTTCCTTTTTTGCAAAAATAACCCAAAAAGAACAAAAAGTTTATGTTTATTGCAAATAAGTAAGGTGATGCCATTCTTGTCAAAAATAGTCGAATGTCCCTCAAAAGGGCGCCGGAAGGCTGTTTTTGCAAGAACAACCATCTTTAGTCATTTTTAAAGGTTTTGGTTGGTTAGCCGACACAGCCTTAAAATCTTCGTTTTCGGAGTGCTAAAAGTCCGTATTGGTAAAGCTAGATATTTTTGTGAAAATTTTGAAAAATGGTCATTTTTATTGAGTCAAAATGATTCACAGTTTTCTTTTAATTAAAATCACCTTGATAAATGTGCAGGATGAGCACAATTCATAATGAACCTTTCTCAGTCCATGAAGAGATCCCTTTGGAGATACATATGTGGTGGCATGATTTGGGGGACAATAGCAGAAAAGTTGTGACAAAAGCATTGGGTGGTCTTGTCGGGCTCTTGAAGGTTAAGCCGAGAAAGGACATAATCGAGGCATTGATACCATTTTGGGACCCAGCACATAATGTATTCCACTTTGCTGATTTCGAGTTAACTACTACCCTAGAAGAGATAGCAGGCTACGTCGGTCTCGAGGGGAATCTTAGAAATCAATACCCTGTAGTACCAAAAACAGTAACCCCTCACAAATTTTTGGACCTGTTAAGCATTAGTCGGGACATCCGAGACGGAAATTTGGCCAAAGGATTCTGTACCTTCTACTTTTTGTACCGACGTTACGGGAATCCCCGTGTCTTCGAGATGCCAGATACCGGTATTACTCACGTGGGAAACCAAGACAAGTGGGAAGCTCGGAGAGGATTAGCTTTTATAACGGCGTTCTTGGGTACTTTGATTTGCCCCCAAAAAGACGGGAACATAGAGTTGGGACTCGTGGGGATAGCCGACTTTATGATGAAAAGGGCAAATGGGACCATGGTATCGCTGATTTTGGCAGAAATTTACCGAGCTCTGACCCTCTGTCGAGAAGGGGGAAAGATCTTTGAAAGGTGCAATATGCTATTACAATTATGGATGGAGGAACACCTTTGCCACTGTCTTGGATACTTGAATTGTGGTATGACTGGCCTCGAGTGCATTGAAAAACAAGAAAAGTGGGTAGAGGGTTATAAGTTCCCAGATAGTACGGAAGCATGGCATGCTCATTTGAGATCTTTGACTGCAAATAAGATCGAATGGGCATTCGGGTGGCTCTCGGTCAGTGAGGTAATCTATATATCGGTTGAGGTATGCTTTCTGCTGTTAATGGGTTTGCGGAGTATCTAGCCTTATGCCCCGCACCGAGTTCTACGTCAATTAGGCCGATACCAGACCATCCCACACGATGAGGATTTGAGTCGGCAGGTTATTGAGTTGGAACCAAAAGCCACTTTTCCAGAAGAAAGAGTGCGTCAGATTTGGCATCAGTGCAGATTCTTAGAGCCTAGAACTCAAGTAGGAGATCTATCCAGAGGCGAGGTGGAGCCTGGTTACACTGCGTGGTATGGTAAAAGATCCCGAGTTAATCAAGAGCCCGAAAGTCCCGCAAAGAAACCCCATGTCCAACAATTTACTGATGGAACACAGGTGCAATGAGACTGGTTGACCAAAGAAAATGAGTACCGAGCCACCATAGGCAGGCTGGAAAAGCAAGTCATAGATCTTCAGTTTGAGAATGGGTTGCAAGCCGCCGCAGATGAAGGCGAGAAGAAGAAGCTGACCCAGGAAAATGAAGCCCTCAAAGCCCAAATCCGGAAGATGAAAATAGCTGTTAGAAACCTGGAAAGAAGCCGAGCGGATGAAAGGCTTATAAGCAGTCTGAAAAAGAAAGCCCTTGAGTATCAAGATGACCTAGAAAAGTCTGAGGCCAGTCTAGCGAAAGGCCGGGCTCAATTGGCGGAAAACGCAAAAAGTCGGACACAGTTTGTGCAACAAATAAAAAGAAAGTATGAAAGGCCAATCACTATCTTGAAAAGAAAAATAGTTACTCTCGAGAATGAGGCAGCCAAGCAGGACAAGGACTTTAAAGCTGATAGGGAACACTGTTATGATTTGATGGCTCGGATGGAGAAAGAAATGCAACAGTTGCAAAATCAACATCTCAATGATACTCAGGTGTTAGAAGCCCAGAATCAACAAGTCGGGCGTTTGCTTCAGGAAAAGGGCAGAATCCGAGAGCGGATCAGAACTATTGCCGACTACATTGTTATGAAATGCCAAGCATGTGAGGATATGACTCGTACCACCTTCTTTGCGGCAGTGATGACATTTGTCCGGCAAATAATGAGTGACTTGGAGAGGCTTCAAAGGGATCTTACACATAGGCCCGTGGCGAGACCAAATGATGTCCTGTGGGCCCTAGGAGCATTTGAGGCATTAATGTATTCATGATTTTCATTAGAGTCTGTTAGTCTGTTTGCGAGTCTGTATTTTCTTTTATTGGAGTTTGTTAGTTGGTTTTCGAGTATATTGTTTTTACCTTCTGTCAGAGTCTGTTGATCTTGTTTTAGGCAGAGTCTGTTAGTTTTCCGTTTCGAGTCTGTTAATTTTATAATTTGGTAGAATGAGTGGTTGTAATCAAAACTGTTTTATTTTATGGAAAAAATTGAAAATCCCAAAATGTTTTGTTTTGTTATTATGCACTTATCTCCAGAACTACGCTCGGTCTAATTCATGCAGGGTCATGATATGTAGGCAATCTCCATAGGATTCGACCATAACCAAAAGAAAGAAAAAAGAGTGATAAAAAAAGGGGAAGAATAAGAGAGAGAAGGAAAAGAAAAGAGAAACAGTGAGAAGGAAACAATGGCAAAGCAAGAAAGAGTCATGAGAGAATAAAAACAAAAGAGAGACCAAGCAAGGAAAGGCAAGAATGAAAAAAAAGAGAGGGAGAAAAGAGAAGTTGCAAACGGAAATAAGGAAAAGTCGAGATGACGCAAGCAGCCGATCAAATGCATGATAGAAATAGTTAACTGCTTAGGTGCATTCACTTCTCAAATGTGCGGTTGCTTATCTGTTAAAGCCCTAATCACTAACAAGTTTGTTATTGATGAAATCCCAGTTCAGGCAGGTGGTTAGTTTGATTGGCATTCTAGAAACTCACTCCTACAACACCCGGTCCAAAAACAAGCTGAACATGGCCAACTAGGAAGTTGAAGCAAGTATTGTCAATCCGTCAAAAAAGGTGGAAGAATCGGAGGTTAATTTGAAAGATGAGTTGTATAAGCTGAAGTAGCAGATGGCTGAAATGTACCAAGCATGGGTAAAGGGGCACCTACCACCAGTTTACCCCGTCAACCCTGCTTTTATCCCGCCATTGGCTCAGGCTCAGGAACCTCCATTGTGAACTCATCTCCGGCCTTTCCCCTCTACTAACAATGCTACGACACCACTTCCCGTACATCACAAGCTCCACCACCCAAACAAGTCCCGTACCCTCCTCCACTAGTCACTCCTGTTTTTGTGGCCCCTCCACCTGCTACATTACACTGATCCTCCAGTGAGCCTCTGTTCCAGACTCACGACAACCGGTATTACCCCCTGGAGCCCACTTTCAAGGTTCCCGAACCCTATTCCTACACTCCCCATTTTGATTATCCTGCGGAAACTGAAAAACCATCTAGAAATCCCAAACAGGAAGAGATGTTCAGGAAAGTTAAAAGCCTGGAACAGTCATTCAGAGACATGCGGGGGTTGGGAGGTAAAGTAAGTGTGGCTTACAAAGATCTATGTCTATTTCCGGATGTGCAATTGCCGGCAGGGTTTAAGATGCCCAAGTTTGATTTTTATGATGGGCACGGTGATCCAGTAGCACATTTGAGAGGTTTTTGTAGCAAAATGAGGGGAGCTGGCAGGAAAGACGAGCTGCTAATGGCGTATTTCAGTTAGAGTCTGAGTGGATCAGCGCTAGAATAGTATACTCGGCAGGATCACGGAAGATGGTACACATGGGATGATCTAGCCCAGGCATTTGTTTGCCACTTCCAGTATAATCTCGAGATTATTCCGGATCGTCTGTCTTTGACAAAACTTGAGAAAAATCACAATGAAAGTTTCAGGGAATATGGTTTTAGGTGGAGAGAGCAGGCAACAAGGGTTGACCCTTCAATGAAAGAAAGTGAAATGGTGGATTATTTTCTGTAGGCCTTAGAACCTACTTATTACGGTCATCTGGTATCAGCTATAGGTAAGTCCTTCAATGAAGTGATAAAGATGGGTGGTATGGTAGAAGAAGGGGTCAAGACAAACAAAATCATGAGTTATTCGGCTATTAAGGCAACCACCCAGGCTATTCAAAGCGGAACTGGGGGAGTAATTGGAAAGAAGAAGAAAGAGGATGTAGCAACGATTGATTCAGGAGCTTGGTTCAGACCCAGGGGCCCATCATATTACTATAACCAGCCTCGACCCCACTATCAAACCTACCCTCATACCCATATAGCCCACTACAATACTACTACCTACCACCAGACCCCAATTTTTCTGTCCACCATGCCCAAACTTACAGCTAACCTCTAGCCCACACACAATGGCGTGCGCTAGTCCCACAAAATTCATACCCAACTCCACAAAATGCCTATCTACCCCTAAGAGCCTACCGGAACCCTCCTGGATCAGGTTTCCGGCCCAACCAAGCATTTAAGAACGAGAGGTTGCAAAAGAAGAAAACCTTCACTCCATTGGTAGAATCCTATACCAGTTTGTTCCACAGGTTGCGACAATTGGGTATGCTGAGTCCGATCGAGCCAAAACTGCCAAATCCTTCCCCGAGGAACCTTGATCACTCTATGAGTTGCGAATATTGTTCTGGTGCTCTGGGGCACGACACGGAGAAGTGCTGACAATTGAAAATAGCTATTCAAGAGCTCATTGATACTAATCGGATTAAGGTCCAAGCTCCAGAGGCACCCAATATCAATCAGAATCCGTTGCCGGCCCATCCTGAGACAAATATGATCGAGATAGTGCATAGGGGAGGGGAGCCCAAGAAGCCTTCACAGACCGTCATGATGATCCGGTCCAGTGAAGTCAGGCCGGTTGAAAAGCCAACAAGTGAGAAATCAATGATCCGGTTGAGCGGGGCAGATAGTGAACCATCCACGGTAGGCAATAAGGGGTTTTCAAGTGGTCTTGTAGTGAAACAAGAAAGAGAAAAAGTGATTGTGCCAGGAGTGGCGAACAAGCCTATTGTAATTATGGAGGATGGCCGCACAGACCCTGTCATTATCAAGCCAGTAACTCAATTACCGATAGTCAATAGCAAGGTGGTCCCGTGGAATTATGAACAAGTGACAGTGACTTACAAGGGGAAATAGGTTAAAGAAGAAGTTTGTGAAACCCATGGTTTGACTCGATCGGGGAGGTGCTTTGCCCCCGAAGAGTTGAGAAAAGCTAAGAGCTCCAAAGACAACCCGGTGCTAGTGAAGAAAGTTGTGACCAAGGAAGAAGCAGAGGAGTTCTTGAGAAAGATGAAAGTGCATGACTATTCCATTGTGGAGCAGTTGAGGAAGACATCGACTCAGATTTCACTATTGTCATTATTGATCCATTCAGACGAGCACCGTCGGGCTTTGATGAAGATCTTGAATGAGGCCCACGTTCCTGACAAAATCTCAGTAAACCACTTGGAAAAGATAACTAACAAGATATTTGAGGTAAACAGAGTTACTTTTTCTGATGATAAGTTGCCCGTGGAGGGTACTGAGCATAATAGAGCCCTCTATCTCACGGTGAAATGTGAAGATTCCGTGGTTACACGGGTACTGGTCGACAATGGTTCCAGTGCGAACATTTGCCCTCTCTCCACTCTGAACAAATTGAAGGTGGATGATGAAAAAATTCACAAGAACAGTATCTGCGTTCGGGGATTCGACGGTGGAGGGAAAGATTCAGTCAGGGATATAGTGCTGGAGCTTACAATAGGGCCTGTTGAATTTACCATGGAGTTCTAGGTGCTCGATGTGGCTGTTTCTTACAATCTGCTGTTGGGTCGACCCTGGATTCATGCTGCGAAAGCGGTCCCGTCTACTCTGCATCAAATGGTCAAGTTTGAATGGGATAAACAAGAAATTATTGTGCACGGCGAGGATAATTTATGTGCCCACAATGATGCCATTGTTCCGTTCATAGAGTTTGAAGATAACAAGGGTCCATGAGTTTATCAGGTTTTGTACACGGCATCGGTAGAGAAAATTCCAGAAGGGAAGTGCGTTCCAACACCGAGGGTAGCTGCCGCATTAGTCATGGTAGCCGTTGAAATGTTGAAAAATGGTTTTGTACCAGGAAAGGGTTTGGGTGCATCTTTGCAAGGTATCGTACAGTCGGTGTCTCTCCCCAAAAACTTGGATACATTTGGTTTGGGGTTCAAGCCCATAGTTGTGGACATAACAAGAGCCAGAAAGTTGAAACATAGGGTATGGGTCCTCCCAAAGCCCATCCCACGTCTCTCCAGATTATTTGTCAGGCCCGATACCAAGAAACGCCCAGCAACAACAGTTTCCAGTTCTGTGGTTTGTCCTGATAAGGAGTTGCTTGAAAGGTTTGAGAAATTATTCGACGAGGTGAATATGGTGGAAGCTGGAGAGGGTTCTAGCAAGGTGGATGTGCAATTTTTTGGGCCCAGTACAAAGATTAACAATTGGGAAGCTACTCCTCTCCCCACCAGGAAGGAGTTTTGGTAGTTTGCTTTGATTTTCTTTCAGTTTATCTGGATTATTCCAGGGTTGTAATTCAGATTCTATGTTCCGTCCATTTGGATGTATAAACCCTATTATCTTTCAATTTCAATGAAATGCAATTTCCCTTTTCCTCATTCCTGACAGTTTTATTTTTGTTTTCTTTTCTTCCTTGTACAACTCTTTTTATGCTGGTTTCAATAACATGACATGCATGAGGAATCTTCGGCCTAGTCTCAAAAGCCAATCTAATTCTGAAATAGTAATTCGAGAAATAGAGTGTGATAATGAATCAGAATACGACGAGGAGGAGGCCTTGAAGAGATTAGTAAAGAACTAAGCCATTTTGAAGAAAAACCTAATCCTAACCTGAGCTATACAGAAGCAATCAATTTAGGGGACCCAGATAATATCAGAGAAACTAAGATAAGTGTCCATCTTGAACCTCAACTCAGGGAAGAGATAATTAAAGCATTACTTGAGTACAAATACATCTTTGCATGGTCATATGACGACATGCTGGGTTTAAGCACTGACTTGGTGGTTCACAAATTGCCCACTGACCCAACATTCCCTCCGGTCAAGCAGAAGCTAAGGAAATTTAAGACTAATATGAGTGTGAATATCAAAGAAGAGGTCACTAAGCAGTTTGATGCAAAAGTCATTCGGGTCACTCGATATCCCACTTGGTTAGCCAATGTAGTACCTGTGCCAAAGAAGGATGGCAAGACCATGGTGTGTGTTGATTACCGTGATATCAACAAGGCGAGCCCCAAGGACAACTTTTCACTGCCAAATATCCACATTCTGATTGACAATTGCGCCAAACATGAGATTGGGTCTTTTGTGGACTGCTATGTGGGTTATCATCAGATCTTCATGGATGAGGAAGATGTGGAGAAGACGAAATTCATCACGCCATGGGGAACATACTGCTACAGGGTCATGCCTTTCGGTTTGAAAAATGCTGGGGCAATTTACATGAGGGCAATGACAACCATATTCCACGACATGATACACAAGGAGATCGAGGTTTATGTGGATGATGTGATCATAAAGTCTAGAAAGCAGTTTGACCATGTCAAGGATTTGAGAAAGTTCTTCCAAAGGCTTCACAGGTACAATCTTAAGCTCAATCCTGCAAAATGCGCATTTGGTGTGCCATCTGGAAAATTATTGGGATTCATAGTCAGCCGCCGAGGTATTGAATTGGACCCGTCAAAGATTAAAGCTATCCAAGAATTGCCACCTAGAAGGAACAAGACTAAAGTGATGAGTCTATTAGGAAGGTTAAATTACATCAGCAGGTTTATTGCTCAGCTTACGACAACTTGTGAGGCTATCTTCAAACTGTTGAAGAAAGATGCTGTGGTCAAGTGGACAGATGAGTGTCAAGAAGCATTCGATAAGATAAAGGGGTATTTGTCAAACCCACCTATGTTGGTGCCACCAAAACTAGGGAGACCTTTGATTCTGTATTTGACGGTTTTGGACAATTCGTTTGGTTGTGTACTGGGTCAACATGACATCACTAACAGGAAAGAGCAAACCATCTATTATCTCAGCAAGAAGTTCACATCTTACGAGGTTAAGTACACTCAACTTGAGAGGACATGTTGCGCCTTAACTTGGGTAGCACAGAAGTTGAAGCACTATTTATCATCTTACACTACTTACCTCATCTCTCATTTGGATCTATTAAAGTATATCTTTCAGAAGCCTATGTCCATAGGGAGGCTCACAAAGTGGCAGATTTTGCTCACAGAATTTGACATTATCTATGTGACCCGGACTACGATGAAAGCCCAGGCATTGGTCGACCATTTGGCTGAGAACCCAGTGGATGAGGAATATAAGCCTTTGAAGACTTACTTCCCTGATGAAGAGGTAATGCACCTCGATGAGTTGGAACAAGTTGGAGAACCAGGCTGATAAGTTTTCTTTGATGGAGCTGCTAACATGAAAGGCGTTGGGATAGGAGCTATATTGATTTCTGAAACAGGACATCACTACCCTGTTATAGCTTAGCTTCATTTCTACTGTACTAATAACATGGCTGAATACGAGGCATGCATTTTGGGTTTGAGGTTAGCTGTAGAAATGGGTGTCTAAGAAGTTTTGGTCTTGGGAGACTCGGACCTTCTGGTGCACCAGATTCAAGGGGAATGGGAAACACGAGAATTGAAACTCATATCGTACCGGCAATGTTTGCATGATCTTTGTCAATGTTCTGATCAGTAGAGTTTAGGCATATTACAAGGATCCATAACGAAGTTGCTGATGCTTTGGCTACCTTGGCGTCAATGCTACATCATCTGGATAGGGCTTATGTTGACCCGTTGCATATTCAGGTCCATGATCAGCATGCTTACTGTAATGTGGTAGAAGAAGAACTTGATGGTGAGCCCTGGTTTCATGATATCAAGGAATATATTAGGATAGGGGTGTATCCGGTACAAGCCACAGGTGATCAAAAGAGAACAATTCGGCGGTTAGCGAGCGGATTTTTCTTCAGCGGAGGGGTTTTGCACAAAAGGACTCCGGATCTTGGATTGTTGAGATGCATAGATGCTAGACAGGCCACAACTATCATGACCAAAGTACATTCTGGAGTCTGTGGACCGCATATGAGCGGGTACGTGTTGGCAAAGAAGATCCTCCGAGCAGGTTATTATTGGCTCACTATGGAGCGGGATTGTATCAGTTTCATGCGCAAGTGTCATCAGTGCCAAATGCACAGAGATTTGATTCATTTTCCACCATCTAAATTGCACACAATGTCTGCATTATGGCCTTTTGTTGCATGGGGCATGGATGTCATTGGGCCAATTGAGCCATCAGCATCAAATGGGCACATGTTCATTCTAGTGGCGATCGACTATTGCACAAAGTGGCTAGAGGCTAAAACGTTCAAGTCCGTAACCAAGAAAGCGGTGGTTGATTTTGTGCATTCAAATATCATTTGTCGGTTTGGGATACCAAAGGTGATCATTACAGACAATGGGTCTAATCTCAATAGTCATCTGATGAAAGAGGCATGTCAGCAATTCAAGATTATGCATCGCAATTCCACCCCTTACCGCCCCAAGGCAAACGGAGCAGTTGAGGCGGCCAACAAGAATATAAAGAAGATACTTCGGAAAATGGTGGAAGGTTCCAGGCAATGGCATGAGAAGCTGCCTTTTGCATTGCTGGGTTATCGCACTACTGTTCGCACTTCAGTAGGGGAAACTCCTTATTTGTTGGTATATGGCACTGAGGCAGTGATACCTGCGGAAATTGAAATCCCGTCCCTTTGGATTGTCGCTGAGGCCGAAATTGATAACGATGAGTGGGTCAAAACTCGCTTGGAACAGTTGAGTTTAATTGATGAGAAAAGATTAGCAACAGTGTGTCATGGCCAGTTGTATCAACAGAGAATGGCAAGGGCATATAATAAGAAGGTGCGTCCACAGAGGTTTGAAGTGGTTTAGTTAGTATTGAAACATATCCTTCCTCATCAGGCTGAAGCAAAAGGCAAGTTCGCTCCAAACTGACAGGGGCCGTTCATCGTGATGAGAGTGTTGTCCAATGGTGCTTTGTATTTAACAGATGTAGAAGGAAAATGTGCAGAAATGACCATCAATTCTGATGCGGACAAAAGATATTATGTATGATTTCTTCGGTTAAATTGGGTTTGTTTGTAATTGGCATATTTTGAAGATTGGAATTACGAAGACATTTTGTTCTGCTATCTAAACGCTTTATCCTTTGTTACCCCTTTCGAGCCTTATTTACTTCCTTTTGTACCCCTCTTTTGGAATCAATAGCAAAGATCAGAAACGCGAGCGTGAAAGATAGCTAAAGGAAAAGAGAGAAAAGAAAAGATGAAAATTGAAAAAAAAGAAGAAAAAAAAGGAAGAAAAAAGAGGAAAAAAAAGAAAGAAAAAACAACAAAACAACAAAAGAGAAAAAGGAAGACAAAAAATAAAAGAAAGAAAAAAAAATCACAACAACAGAGCAATTCCTATGACCTGAACTACGTTCGACCTGATTCCTTTAAAGGATACGTAGGCAGACTCACGGTTCGGTCCCATCAAACAAAAATCCAAAAGTCCCCAAGCAAAAAAACTGGGGCAAAAGTTGTGGTTGTTGCAAGAAATCTGATTCCAAAAGTTGTAATGTTGAACCCATTTGAATTGTTTCGAGCCTTTGATATCCTTTCTTTCTAACCCTATCCAAAAGCCCACATTACGGTCCAAAGAAAGACCTTCCGATCAGTCTTCGAGAAATGCCAAGTCAAGCAAGTGGAGGTAATTCATATCAAGGGATATTCTAGTCCAAGCAGAAAAAAATAATGAAAATGTCTTATTGGTGAAAAACCTCATGGGCACCATAAGGCGACGGGAGATGAGAGAAATAAAAAATGTGAGAGTCTTATTGGTGAAAACCTTCACGGGCACCTTGAGGCAAAAATAAGTTGAGAGATGAACAAATGAGAGAGGTCTGTCGGTGAAAACCCTTCAAGGCACCGCAGGTCAAACAAGGTCAGGGTTTTGGCAAAGAAATTGGGTTTTGAAGATCTTAGAACAAAGTATGCCAACTGAAAGTTGATTGGTGGGATAGATTGGGCCGATTAATCCGAAATGCATGTCATGATCATTGGTGCCATCTTCTCCACTCAGATAAGTCTCTTTTCTTTTTCCCCTTCAGATAGTCTTCTAGTTTTGGATTTTTCTTATCCTTAACTCTGCGAGTCATTGCATTGCATTTCTTTTGGGTTTATTTCTCTAAGATGTTCCCAATGTCAGTTCTGTTTAAGCAAATAAGAAGGAATTTCAAAGCTTACTCCCAACTTCCAAAGTTGCACAAGGCACAGGGCGGCCAAGGCATTGCTAGAGATAGTATAATGTGAAATGGGGTATAAAGGTCAGAGGAAGTTTCATCGGTGAAATGGTGTGGTATTTTGTGGGAAATGCAGAGGTTCAAACAGATGGGGCAAAGATGTAACACAACTGTTTGGGTATAGAACACTCGGGTCATCTAAGGTCATGAGGTTTGAAAGTCAGTCAGAAAGTCAAGCGGTTCTCGGCCAGTTCGGGGAAGCCAGTCAAAACAAAGCACGACAGCGGGGAGGCCATTTTCAGCAAGAATACCACAAACTAACCACCACATTTAAAACTGGAAAGATCTTTCTTTGATTGGAACAGGGGCAGGAAGTTTTCGATTGTTCGGGGAAACTCTCCGTAAGGAAAAGCAAGCATCAGACAGGTTTGATTTTTGATTTTCAGGACCCGCCTGGATAATGGGATTTCATTTGAAGTTTTCAGGACCCTCCTGGAAAATGGGACCTAGTTTAAAATTCAAAACAATCATGAGTAGCATAATCTAGCATAAATGCACCATAAAGGAATATAAGTTGGTTTCAAAGTTTGCAAGTTTGAGATAGGATTCAATTAGGAGTTGTCAGGACCCTCCTGATTAAGGGGACCTAGCTTTAAGATTAGATAACAAGGATGGACAATTGATATTATCCCAGGAGAGTTTCTGCCATTTCTTGAAAAATAGAATTTCACACGTAAATGGTACACTTGTGTTTTTATCGCTTTTTCCATAGTGGAGGCGGGCTCCGTAAAGATGTTCTTCATTTTATTTTCTTCAGCGATTCCTTAGATACTGGACAAGGTTCCTGACTTGGCTGAATGGTCTCGTAAGCTGGCAGCTTGCTCGACTTATGATAAGTGCAAATGGCGAGACCTGTCCAAGGGGAGATGGGAGGCAAAGCATCATGGTAGGTTCTTAGTGCTTGTTTCCTCAGAAAGGTACCTTCTTTTTAGCGCACTAACTCTGCGCCGTAGGTGTTGGAGGTTTTTTCGAGATGAGGTCGTGTCCCCTTGAGGAGGAGGAAAGATTGCCGACCTCGGGACCGAGGTTTGATAACAAACATAAGGAAGCTCTGAAGGGCGAGGATGTTCGCAGTGAGGCGAGTCCTGCTCGGAGGGTCAAAGGAGATGTACCGGTCGATCTTGCAGCCTCCGAATCCTCTATTTTTGGAAAAACAGTTTCCTTCTCATTTTCGTCTTATATTCCTATCGAAGGTACTTCGAGGGACGTTCGAGGACAAGGGTCGAGCGAGTTGGGTAGGGCATCTGGTGGCCGCGCTCCCATCGAGGGCAGTTTTACTGAGACCGATGAGGCTAAGCCAACAAATGTATGCTCGACTTTTGACAAAGCTCAGTGGCTTAATTCCATGGTGAGCTTGGTAGTCGGCACAAGCCCTCTCCCTCTTCTTTGTTTGTTTTATTTCATGCCTTCCCTTTCTTATCGAGCTCGCCTTCTGTAGGCTTTGACAAGCTCAAGTCCGAGCTGCTTAGTCATGAAGCCAGGTTGCGGAAAGCTTTGTATGGGGAGAAATCCCTCAAGCTTCTTTGTAAGAAGAGGGGAGATGAGTTGAACCACCTGCGGTACGAGGCGAACCAAAGTCGAAACTACGAAAGCTAGCTCGAAAGACTAGTAACCTTTATTTTATGTCGATGTATGCTCCCCCTTCTGCTTTCAGAGATTAATATTCCGATATTTCAGTTGAAGGATAAAATGGAGGAGCTGGAATGACTCTGGGGCAAAGTTGGCCGGGTTAAACGAGAGTGTAACGAGCTAAAGGCTCAGGCAGATGCCCAAGTTGTGGCCAAGAAGGATGCTTTGGCCAAGGCTTCCGCCCTTGAAGTGCAACTCTGGAATGCTCGTGCCAACAGTTCGGTCTGAACGAGCATGATTGCGGGGCTCAAGTCCGAGCTTCTAAGGATGAAGGCCAAGGTTGTAGATGCTCGGGCTGAAGCCGAAGAGATCAGAACCAAGACTGATAGAAAAGTGGCCGTCTATTTGCAAGATACTACTGATGCTCGAGCTGAGCTGAGAGGGGCCCTCAACTGGGAGGGTAGGTGCAACGAGTATTTCAGGTGTAAATCTCAGAGGGAAGCCCTTGAGGAGATCCATGCCAGTGTCTTTGATCTCTCGAAAGAGATAGAGCAGGCTAAGGTGGATGAATATGATGCCAAGTTCCTTATGTCCGATGCCGAAGATAGCGAGAAGGAGATCGATAGGCTATAGTCCCCGAGGGGGATGCATATCAGGACTTTCTAATCTGAATTTGTGCATAGTGCTTTTAAGGAACACTATAAATGAAGTCTTCTATTTTTTCTTATATATGTATAAGAGGAAACCTCGCAGTTTCATTTTTCATGTACTTCCCTATGCTTCGATGTTCATTAGCCATCAACCATATGAATTGGTCTTCGAGTTAAGAGAACCCTTAGGTTTACGATACGGCTCTGGGGCTCATTGAGCTAGCCTGTAGGCTCTTACGCGCTCGGTCGGTACGACCTTTTAGTATAAGCCGGCGTTTGAGCTCTTATGCTTTTGCTCTCAGGCATATTTAGTTAACTGTTTTGGGTTCAGTCTCCGAGTTGGGTTTTGACTCGAGCTCATTTGACCCTTAAGTTTTTGAATTTTAAAGCTGGCCCTTAGGCTCTTATGCGTTAGGTCGATTCGACCTCTAGTATGGGCTAACGACAGTGGCTCTTACGCATTGGGTCGGTACGACCTCTAGTATGGGTTGGTGACAGTGACTCTTATGCATTGGGTCTGTACGACCTCTAGTATGGGCTGGCGACTATGGCTCTTATGCATTGGGTCGGTACAACCTCTAGTAGGCTTTATTTTTCCCTTGTTAAGGACTTTTGAAGTTGTGTTTGCTTGACTCTTTGACGATTTGATAAAAACCACGATTGTGAGCTGTTATATGGCGATGATCGAGCACCTCGGGAGGTTTGGCTTGGTGGCTGAGTATCTCGAAGCCACCCATAGTTTGGAGCTGACATGGTCGAAGCTCTTTTGCCTAATGTCGAGGGTAGCCTATTTAACCGGTTCTTTTCAAAGTATTTTTCGAAGTAATTGAAGGCCTGTGATTTTATAGTGACGGTCGGGCGTCCTCGAGTCACATTAGTTTGGCTGGTACAGCCTTATGACCGTAGTCATAGTGTTTGGCTGGAGCCTTTCAGTCCCCAAGTGAGGTAGTTTCGGCATCTATATCGAGGGTATGCCTTTTTAGAGGTCTTACAAGTTCGATATATAGCTTTAATTTTACGATCGGGATTATGCCTTTTGTAAGGGCTTACAAATTTTTAAATGCTTGAGGTCTTACAGTTTTGGTCACTTGGTACAAGTGTGGTTCATGCCTTGCTTGAGGTCTTACAGATATTGTTGTTGCCTTATATAAATCTTACGAGACCGAGGATGCCCGCATGTGGTCTTTTGGCCTCGAGCTTTGATAAGTCGATGGGGGTGGCGGTTGGCGGCAGTCCCCGAGTCACTGAAAGTTTCTTGGTTCAAGAGCCATTACTTGTAAGCTTGGCATTACATCATTGAGGACTTACGGTTTCGGAGTTTCCGACCCGGAGGTCATGTGACCTTGAGTATTCGATGCCAGTCCCCGAGTATTCGGGACGTATTTGGCTATGGAGCCATTTTGTGATCTTGATGTTGTCTCATTGAGGTCTTACGAGTTTGAAGCTCCGACCTGGGGGTCATACAACTTCAAGTTGTTGACGCTAGTCCTTGAGTGTTTGGGATGTTTTTAACGAGCTTCTTTGAAACGTGAAGATCTTTGATGGAAAGTCTTCTTCGATTACTTGGTCGAGTATACATGATTTCGCTGTTAGGGGCATGGTTATTCTATACGGGCGCGGTTCGTTCGACCGTTTGGCCTGGTACATCATTTTCCTATTGAGACCCCGTTCAACACGTCTTGATTTCTTTGAGAAGGTGATCTTCCGGGGGGATGCCCCCCAGTATTCAAGGTTGATTTAAAAGGAAGCCTTGAATACTTGTTGAATCTTCCGTAGGTAGTATATAGATGTTGCCTCGTTAAAAACCTTGCCAGTAAAACCCTTCTTGGGATAAAAACCCGGTCGAAGGAAAAGAGTGCAACGTACGCTTTTGGAACCTAAGGCTTCGAGTTGAAAAGAGTGCAACGTACGCTTTTGGAACCTAAGGCTTCGAGTTGAAAAAGTGCTTCAGTTGCTTCGATCAACGGTTGGATTGGATATCTGCATTCAGGTTAGTATAAAATGTAACTGAAAAAAGGGAGATGACCATACCTTAGTGTTGATGGCATTTCGGGCCTCGATGCGATTCAATCATTTGTTAAGAGGACTCGGTACGGTCCTTCATTTTGTTTAGTCAGGCATAGCGGAGAATTAATGTTGTACGGTGGGCCGGGCTGGGACCGGGACCGGACCGGGCCCGCGGTCCTAACGGGCTAAACAGGTCTGGCGGGCCGATCCTGGTGGGCCAATCCTTAATGGTGCAAAAAGCCCGTGGCGGGCCGGGTATGGTAAAAAAGCCCACGAGCCCGGGACCGCTAAGCCCGGGACCGGCTGACGGGCTTGGGCCGGTCTTACCGGGCCTAACGGCTACTTTTTTAAAAAATAAAAAATAGCAAAGGTCAAAAATTAAAATTATAGCCGTTGGGCTGCAATTTTGACCGTTTGGAAGTTTAAAAAATAGCCATTTGGCCCCCAAACTTTATTTTAACCCCAAACTTTATATAATTACACCTTTTTCCAATTCTCAACTATAAATACCCCCTCCTTCTTTCATTTTTACTCACCAATTCATCAATCTCTCTCAATCTCTCTACTATAATTGCTTATTTTATTGTTGAAATTTCGTGAAAAATTGTGAAGTTGGTGAATTGAAGTATTCAAGTCTTCAACGATTTTCAATTTTCAAGAAGTTGTTCGGTAATTCGGTAAACGCGTTCCAACTCTTAAGTTTTAATATTATAGTTTTATTAGTTTTATTTAGTATAATTATAATTAATATGACATTTTCTTTGAAAAATATTTTTGGTGGTAAGAGTAAAGCTAAAATTGGTGAAAGTAGTGGCCAACCTACTACCCTTCCCACGGCTCCCCGACCCAGACCTGATAGACGTTCTGCTGCTCCTATTATTCTTGATAGTGATAACCCCTGTTTTCAATTTTCCGATAGTCAATTTTGCCATAATGTTGCACCAGGACAAAATTTAGATGATGAAACTATGAATGCTGTTTATCCTAATGAAACTATCTTTGAAAATGATGAGGAAAATGAGGATGAAGATGAAACCCAACCGGATTTAGATGATACACCTACTAGTCCTGTTAATAATCCAACTGATGTACCGTCCGACCCACCTATAGAAACCCCTAGTTTTAATAGACAACCTTCTAAACGCCTAGAAACATCATTAGTTTGGAATGTTTTTACTCAAGTAAGAGAACAAAATAAGGCTAAGTGTAAAAGATGTGGGAAATTACTGGCGCATAAATATACTGGAGACCGTAGCGGCACGGGTAGTTTGATTAGGCACATAAAAACACACCCTAGAGATAAAGCTAGATATTTACAAATGAAAGCGCAGCTAGAGGGAACACATGTAGATTCTGATGTTAACCCTAGTACAGGTTCAAATCTAGTTCAACCAGGAATTAACACTGTGACCGGAGGTATTTTATATTACGATCCAAATAGAGATCGTGAAGAATTAGCAAAGATGGTTACCGTTATGTGCTTACCCTATTCTTTTCCCTCTAATCCTAATTGGGTGCATTATATTAGAAGAGTTTTTAATCCTACTTATAAAGGTTGGCCTCGCGCAACAGTTAAGAGCGATATTTATAAATATAAACATGAATATGAACAATATTTGCGGTATTTATTTACTCATATAAGTAATCGAATTTCTATTACTACTGATATTGGTAGAAGTGGTAATGATTGTGATTATCTAACTGTTACAAGTCATTGGATAGATGAGGAGTGGACAATGCAAAAACGCATTATTGCGTATAGAATAATTAATTCATGTCACACAGGTAAGTTTATAGCTAACACTGTTGCAGATATTTTTGCTTTAGAGATAAAATAATGGCAATTTCTATGGATAATGCTTCTAGTAACACTAGTGCTATAGACATACTTACAACAACACTAAATCCCGCATTTAGGAATATATTCCATGTTAGATGTATTTGTCATATTTATCATTTAATTGTCGGTGATGGTATGCGAATTTTAAATTTAGAATTTGAAAAGGTTAGAATGGCTCTTAATTGGCTTTTTTATTCAAACCGTAGAAGTAGACTAAGAGAATATTTTAAAAATGTGATGAATATGGCCTTAGAGAAAAAAAAGGTTCCTAAAGCTTGCCCGACTAGATGGAATTATATGTACGAAAGTTTAGTAGTTACATATGAATATAGAAACCCAATTAATGCAACGTTTAATGCTCAGGTGGGTGGTGAGGATGATGATGAAATGCTTACTACTCAAGATTGGACGAATGTTAAAATTCTTATAGATTTTTTAGAACATTTTCAAATTGCTATAAATGCATTTTCTGGGCAATATTATCCTACTATTTCAAACTGTTTAGTTTATATTGCAGCACTATGTGATTTGTTTGTTGAATTTTCGGAGGGTGGGGAAATTTATCAACTTGCTATAAATGCAATGAAAGAAAAGTTTAGAAAATATTTTTTCCAAATCCCTCCTATTTATGGTGTTGCTGCAATGTTAAATGCTATAATGAAATTAGGAGGTCCTCATTTTTGGTACTCAACTATTTATAAGGTTTTAGATCTTTCAAATGAGGAATTTTCTACACTTGCAGATGCAAAAGCCTCAATTAAAATTAATGCTCAAACAATTTATAATGATTATGAACTTGCCTTAGAGCATTCTAGGCCAAATGTTCCAACCCCTACTTCGTCTAGTTCACAATCGTCTAAAAGAGTTGCGGGCTTAAAAGCACTTAAATCTTGGACGGAGTTCAGGGGCTCTCAAGGTGATAATTATGATGAAACTTTACATCTAAATGAGCTTCAAGTTTATTGGTCGCAGGGACTTGAAAAGGAAAATCCAGACGACACTTTTTATCTTTTGGAATGGTGGAAGGCAAGGGAAAAACATATTCCGGTTCTTGCAAGGATGGCTCGGGATATTTTATCTATTCAAGCTTCAACTGTTACATCAGAGAGCGCTTTCAGTCAAGCAAGACTTCAAATAGGTGATCATAGAGCGTCAATGAGGGAGATCTTGGAAAAATCTGTATTGTTCAGAGATTGGATCCGCTCGGAAAGAAGAAACTTTGGAATTACGGAATCACAACCGGCGATAGATGAAGCTTATGAAGAAATGATGGCAGAACTTGCGGAGGATGCTGCTTCGCCCGGAAGTGGTGATGAACAAGCTTCTTTTCCACCACCACCAACGCAACCTCCTCCGAACCTTGAAGGATTTATAAAATTTGTTAGAGATACAATGTAGATTATGGTGTACCTTGTACTTTGGCATATCTTCTTTTAGTTTTTTCCCTTTTAATGGTGGTATTAGTACCTTGTTGTGCTCATTCCATTGGGGGGAGGAAGACTAAGAAAGATATACCATTTTTGGTAATAAAAATTATAAGACATGCCCTTGAATATCTTTTTGCAATATTTTTTTGTCTTTAACTTGCAATTATTTATAAGCTATAATATATATACATAACATACAATATATACTACAAGAAAATATATAAGGTAATATATATACATAACATACAATATATACTACAAGAATATATATATATATATATATATATATATATATATATATATATATATATATATATATATATATCCGTACAATACAGATCTAGCTGTTTCAGTACTTTTGAAGGTTGGCGGTAGTCCGCACGACCAGTAAAGATTCGAAATATACGGGAATTTTATTATAGTTTTAATGACTGTATGGAAGGATCTATCCTTTTACCCAAGCAAGGGGCCTGTCTAGGTCCGATATATACTCTTATTGAGCCCATGTGTCTAGCAGTTCTAACTGTGAAAGGGATAACCCTTTTGACAACTTCAGCGGGCTTTAATGTCATAGCTGGCTAGACGTAACCACTAAGGCAAAGCCAATAAGAGTAGTACCAGAGTCTACTGTACCACAATCTTAGAACCAAGCCAAGAAACTATATTAAAATTCCTTTATATTTTGAAAGAGTCTGGATTCTTCATGGTTAATATGCAAGAGAAATTAGTTTTTCAATATAGATATGAATCCGTTTAGCCGGACATAGTCACGGCTGGGGAGAGAAAATAAGGATATAAAATACTATATAATAAAATAAAATAAATACCTTTAAGGCCGGGAAGCAAGGCCCTGAAGATGAACTGAACTTCAAAACTTCTATTAATCTTCAACTTGATTTACAAAACTAATAAGCTAAACACTTTAAAAGAGAGAGTTTAGGGAGAGAGATTAGAGAGAGAGGGGATTTTTCCGACTTGCCTCTTCAAATGAAGAGATCTTCTATTTAAATAAGGAAAAAAAACATAAAGAATCTTTAAATAGTATATTGGGTCCCACATCTGGGTCCCTTATACAGTGTTTCTACTGTTGGGAACAGTGTATCTACTGTTGGGAACAGTGTATCTACTGTTGTGTGGAGTCTTCGGCGGCTTTAGTCAAAGTCCTCTTATGTCTAAATCGTTCATTTGTTGGAGGAATTTTTCCACCTTTTCTTTCTCTTTGTCAGATAATATTATTTCTGGCTGCATCGGCTGTGAATCTTCTTCTGCGATATCATCGCCACTTGTTTCACTGTGCATTAATGTGTCTGATCTTTCACATTGATTCAAAGTTTGAAGTAAATTTCTTTTTACTTCTTCCAGATATTTATTTACTAATTCGGTTTTATCTCCGTCTTGAATAGAGATTCTTCGAGCAATATGTTTGACGGAGCTATCATCAAATATTTTCTTCTGTGGAGTGGACGAGTATACTTGGATTTGTGTATTAATAGAATCCAATAATTCTTGTCCATATAATATTTTTGTCTTGGGATCATTCTTCATCAATTTGTCCCAAAAATTATTGTAAAATACCCTATATAAGCAAGGGATTTGTTCCTCCGTAAAACCTAATTCAGGAGTCCATTTATGAATCCATGGGATAGAGAATTCAATAAAGAAGCAAATTTGATCAATTTTCTCTAGGCAACAAATATGATCTGCGTGATATAACTCGGTTAGGAATGGTGAAACTTTTGCCCATTCTTTGTATAACTTAAGGAATGGTTCAGGCAGGATTTTTATTGTGGGACTGTGGTATGACCACCAATTTAAAAACCAGTTAGGAATTGGTCCTGTAAATACCTTTGCACATACTTTAATAAACCAAGTATGTTTATGCCTCTCATTGTTATAATAAAGCATTCTATCAAATGCTTGGATATAATCCCAATAAGTAAAATTCATAGGTGATTTATTAAGGCTTATCTGCCTTTCTTTCATTGTTGAAATTCCCCATTCTTCAACAGATATAATCTGTTTGATAATGATTTTTGAAAAGTTATAAACGTTTTCATTTGTGTTATAACCCGAAAAGTGCTGGAATTCTGCACTACCTGTACTGATTAGAATAGTCTCATAATAAGTGTGGATTTTATATGATTCACCCGGGTAGTATAATCCATTAATCATATATCTCTGGAATATCTTCCATGGTTCGTTTTTTCTCTGAATCTCAGAGTTTTCTAGGAGAAATATCATTTCTTTCTTTGGTAATTTTTCGTAAGACTTAATATCATCGTTGTCTTCTTCTCTAGCGATTGAAGAAAATGTATTACTTTGCTTTTTGGAAGCCAAATATGCCTGTAGATGACCATATAATGGATCATCTTCTGGAATATCATCCAGATGTATAGACGGACCTGATGAAGAATCTCCTTTATGAAAAACCTTTGAGTTTATTAAACTCTTTTTCCCTGCCTGTATCCCTGGAGAATTTGATGAGGATCCGTATGACGATCCTTGAGAATATGATCTATTAGGGGAAGATCTTCCCCTACCTCTGCCTCTGGTGGCCCATGAAGGGTCCATTCTGCACAAATAACAAGTCAATTTACTCTGAGAGGTAATAATCCAGCATATCAACCCTAATAATATTAGTCTAGGTATGAATTCTTAATAAATTCAATATGATTATAATATTTAATCTGGTTATCAACGATCTCTTCAATTATCAAATCAATTATGAGACTTTGTAGATCCCGATTTAATCTAACCACTTTAAGGATAGTAATTAATATTTCTTCTTTTAGAAAGGTCGTATAAAAATTCATAATTAATCAAGGTATTCACGGGATAAGAAATCCGGAAGGGAATTATCAATTCCTTTTTTGTATTGAATTTCAAAATCAAAAGGTGCTAGCTGAGCTTTCCATCTAGCAAATATTAACTTAGACGCATCATGTTTGAAATCTTTGTCAAACATGTATTTAACAGATTGTTTGATTATATAAATCGTCTTGAAATTTTAAAACACATTTAACAATAGTCAACATTTCATGAGACACAATAGCATATTTCTTCTGGGCTTCGGTCCATTTACCAGAGTGAAATCTTATCAGGTATTCACTCTTATTGTTGGGATTCACTTGTTTTAAAATCCCACCGTAGCCAACGTTGGACGCATCAGTCTCGATAATTTTTTGCCATGTAGGATTAGCAAGAGTTAAGCAAGGTAAAGACTTAACACGCTGTTTAATACTTTTGACTAACGTAGTATGCTGGTCAGTCCAAGGCTGCTTATGATCCTTTTTCAGCCTGTCGTAAAAAGGGGCTAAATCCCGAGATAAACCTTTGTAGAAAGGAGATATATAATTCAAACTTCCCAAAAATCTTTGTAATTGAGTCCTGTCAGTAATAACATTAGGAAATTTTGAGGCAAAATCAATCGATCTTTGTATCGGGGTAATTTTTCCTTGGTAAATATTATGACCTAAAAATCGAACATTTGTTTGGAATAGACTCATTTTTGGTTTAGAAATTACTAAACCGTTTTGTATTACAATTTTCTTAAAATTATCAAGATGTTTAATATGCATCTCCAATGTTTTAGAAAATACTAATATGTCGTCAATATAAACGATGATGAAATCTAGATAAGGATTAAAAATATCATTCATAATTTTCTGAAATTCAGAAGGGGCATTTTTTAAACCAAATGGCATGACATTCCATTCATATTGCCCAAATGGAACATTAAAAGCAGTTCTATAAGTATGCTCCTTAAAAATTTGAATTTGCCAATATCCAGATTTTAAATCGAATTTTGAAAATATACTGGCATCATATAATCTAGATAACAAGTCCCTTTTATTGGGGATAGGATATCTAATCCATTTTAGATATTTATTCAATAGTTTATAATTTATAACTAATCTAGGAATACCTCGTTCCTTTTCTGCAGCATTATTAACATATAAGGCAGAACATGACCAAGGAGATTTTGAGGGTTTTATCAAACCCTTTTGTAACAAGCTGTCAATCTCATTTTTGCAGAATTCAACTAGTTCAGTATTCATCTGGCAAGGTCGAGATTTAGTAGGGATATCATCCTAGGAGAAGTTTTCTTCGTAAGGAAGAGTTACAATATGCCTTTTTCGGTTCCAAAAGGCACTAGGGTGATTGGCGCAAACATCAACAGCCATCTTTTCAGCAATCAATTTAATCTTTTGCTGAACCTTAGCAGATTGTAAAGTATCGAATATATTCATGCTTAATATTTCTAATTGTAATGAATCAACATGCCTTTGTTTCATATTAATCAAGGCGTTAATATCTCTAGTTACGGGATCTGTAACAAAAGAATAACTTATCCTTTTATCTTGATAAGTAGCAGAAAAACCCTGTGCATCTATGTTATTAAAAGGGTAAATAGCATTAATAAAAGGGGTTCCAAGTATAATCGGAGGGTATAACTGGTTTTTTACCAAAAAGAAGAAATGAGGAATTAAGACTTTATTTTGGCAAATATGAGTATTTGGTAGTTTGTACTCTATATCTAAAGCATGACCAGAAGCGGATTTAACCAAATGAGTGGTCTTTTGAAAATATTTAGTTGGAATTAATCCTTCCTGAATGCAGCTTACATCAGCACCACTATCAATCATAGCTACATCAGTTATAGAAAAATTATTATCGATCAAAATAGTACATTTAATATACCATTTATGTGCAGTAATAATTTGCATCATACCTAAAAACATATCAGATTTTTCTTCAGTTAGATCAGAAATTTCTTTTCCTTTATCATTAGAAAATTTAGAAATTCCTTTAGTCGAAAATTCAGGTAGAGAATTATTTTTCTCAATTTGAGTAATTCGGTGATCGCAAATCATTTGATTTTGCTTAAGAGACTTAATATCCTTTTTCAAATTTTCAATTTCTTCCTTTAAATCATCAAAAGAAGCATCTCTGCTAGGCGTACTGGATTTATGAAGTCGTTTATTAATTGCAGACAAAGAATAAGGCACAAAATGTTCAAATTCGTTATTGTATTTTTCAAAAGGTTTTGAACTACTAGAACTAGAACTTGCAGCTAAATAAATAATTTTTTCACGAAGTTTTTCATCAGTAACTTCTTTTAAAAGTTCTATTACATTATCCGATGTAATAGTTTTCATATTTAAATCATGAAATTGTGATTGCAATTTATAAAATTCGTCACTATCACAAGTACAAATATCACCTTTGCAAGCAGTGCAAGAAGTATCAACATTTTTATCACTATCAGATAAATCAATTTAATCAACTTCATCTTCAGATTCAGTCTCAGAGTAATAGTCAGATTCTGATCCTGAAGTGTATAACAAGCCATAAACCTTATCGCGTAACTCATCATCGAGTTCTAAGGTTTTCAGCTTTTGAAGCTTGCAATTTGGAGAAATATGACCAAACTTTATACACTTACAACACTTAATATCGGCGAGATCTCTCTTTGATCTATTCTTCGCAAATCGAGTAGATTTCCGATGCGCTTTTCTAGTATCACGCTCTTCCTTATGCCTATATCTAGACTTCTTATACGGGCTATCCGGGTGAGGATACCTATGATATCTGTTTTTCTTCTTCCTACTTTGAGTAGAGGTTCCGGGTAAACCGAACTGGGTACAGAAGTCACCTAATTGGGATTTCTCTTTAAGCTTATCAATCTTAAGCTGTCTAGAAAGCTTTAGCTCATTACACAAGTTTAATCCTTATTGTGTACATACACCTATAAGTTTACCATAGGTATAATTACCATACTGAATTTCACCGTAACTACCCCTTAATACTTTCCTTACTCTTTCAGCAAATAAGGAAGGGAGGCCGTCTATAAACTTAGCTTTCCAATGCTCATATTTATTCTCGGGTAGTTCCATAACCCTACTCATAAAAGTATCTTTATACCATCTAAATTCACTAAGGGTCTTACATCTAAGCCCATTAAGTAAGGTTCTGATGGTCTCATGATTTGAGGTAAATCTACCATTGAAATGCTCTAAAATTGTAAGGATAAGGGTATATACTGCATCTTCTCTACCCTTAACTAGAGCCATACCTATGTTATCAACACCCTAGTCTACGGCTATAGCATTAATAACGAAAGCCTTTTCTTCAACAGATAAATAATTATCCCACCAGCCACGAAGTTGGCCAGTAAAACCTGCAATAATCATTTTGCAAATAGTTCTATCCGTATTTTTAACACTTTTGCAGATAGTCGAATACATAAGCATTCTATGTACGAGAATGGTTAATTGTCTATCAGTTAAACCATCAAGATTCCATTCATAAATTTCGGAACCGCTATAAGACGTATTAGTCTGATTTCAATCGCGTTCCTCAATCAACACATCTTGAGGAGTAGGACGGGGATAATAGTAAGTTTGCATCCTAGGTCTGTCAGCATACCTACTATTGAGTTTAACTATACCTTTGAGTTTATTAAACTCTGACCATGTCTCAGTTTTATAATCAGAAACGGTCTCAATTCTATCAGCAAATTTTTTAGATAAATCAATTGGTCTAACATTCAAACCAGAAAGCTTTTTATCAAGGAGTTGTGCTAAGTCATCAAGAGATTTAAATTTAAAATCCTGAATCTCGGGAGGTCTTTGAATATGAGTAAGAATAGCTTGATCAACTGTTTTACTACCTGAAGTGGAGGCAATATCAGTTGGTCCTTTCTTAGTACTCATTTCTTTTATTAAAATAGTCAAATCATCAAGTTTTTTATCAAGAGAACCGATATGTTCTCCTAAAATCTTTACATATAAACCCAAATAATTGTTTTGAGAAATCAATTTATTAATTTCTGCGATACTAATAGCTGCAACGTTATCATCAATAAATTTTTGAAAGGCAGTGAAGGTAATACCAGTATTATTAGGTAAAATAAAGGGGGCCTGAGGAGGATAAATGGCTTTAGTAATATTACCACTCCCATCTTTATAAGATCTTTCTAATACCTTTATATAAAGAGGCAAATAAGTTGTTATAAACCAAGGAACAAAATACATAATTTGATTATGCAGGGCACAAGTTTCATAAAATTCTTGAGAAATATTGTTCAAATCATCTTTGCTATAAGTATCGAAAAACCATGTTTTAAACTGGTTTCATTTATCACTAAAAAATTCCTTTTGAATATATTTTCTTGCCCGAGAACCGGGGCTAAAATCAATTTGGTGTGGAATCATTAAGTACTATTGGGGTCGAAATCCATCTCGGATACAGAAGGAATATCCTTATCAGAAATATTGTCATTGTCCTGAACAATATTTGTTTGAGGGTTAACTTTAATCCTTTCAACTCTTTCGACAAGCTTATTACTAACTTTACTAGTAATAGTGTGTAAAGAGGCTGCACGATTGTGAGCTGGACCGTAGACTGGTTCAACAGGAGAAATATGTTAAATAGCAGGTAGAAGTCTATGATTAGAAAACGAATGTCTATTATAAATAGTAGACTTATCATCAAATTGAATACAAATCCTACCATCCGGATTTTGAGTAACATGTGAAAATTCAGTATTCGACAAGTCGTTAGTAATTTGACTTGGGGATATAACCGAATTTAAAGTCCAAGTAGTTGGAAAATTAATTTCTTCCCACCTAATAAGTCTCCTAGTGGTGACTTTGGACCTTGCAAAATTTGGTTTCTACCAGTATGGTCTGATCCGATGTATCGTATAACTTACATCTAGGATTCAAAGTAGATAACAATTTGAAATAAATCTTATAAGACAGACATATAAGTTCAGAACCAGGCGCATAATTATAACCATGCGTTTTCACATTTAAAGTCAAGGCATCAAGAATATTAACATCAGAAAGAGATAATTGCAGATTGGGTTTAGTATTAAAGTATACTGGACCATAGGCCACTGTAGATTCAATCGAACCCATCAGAGACTGTCTGAAATTCAGATTTCTAGCATCTCTAAGAGCTGCTAAAAAGGTCTCTGGTAATCCTTTAAGGGTTAACAGTTTAAATGCAATTTGAACCATACCAATATGCAGATAATGATAATGATGTTTATATAAATCTATATCGTGTTTGTTTAACAAACGAATAGTCTGTTCAGACGAATTTAATGCTAAAGACTGTTCAGTCGTTTTTATTAATTGTTTAGAAGAAAGTTTATAAAACCAACCATAATCATAAATGGTTTTTATAGAAACTTTAGGAATTGTCCATTTATTTAATAAATCAAGGTTTTGAGGTATATCTACCTCTTCAAGTCTAGTACCTTTAGTACTTGTTTCTCCCAGATCCATTCCAAAAGCTTCATATCTATGTTGAATATTTCATATCTATTACATATTTACCATGAAAATTCCTAGGCTCTGATACCATCTACACCAGGATCAGGGTAGGCGGGCGGTAGTCCGCACGACCATCCAGATCTAGCTGTTTCAGTACCTTTGAAGGTTGGCGGTAGTCCGCTATATATATATATATATATATATATATATATATATATATATATTATATACTATACTAGTATACTATATATACTACAAAACAAGATATTTCAAAATTCAAAATAAGGGCCCCACCCCCAATGACCACCAACGGCCATATTGCACAAATAGCCGTTTTTTTTTCAATTTACAAAACTAACCTTCTCTAACACTATAAATACCCCCTCCCTCTTCTTCATTTCAATACTCAATACTCATTTCTCAATCTAAATTTCTCTCAATCTCTCAATCTCCAATTTTCAAGACTTCAAGTCTCAATCTTAATTTTCAAGTTACATCATGCCTCGTTTGGAAAGAGTGCGCTTATTTGTTTCGCACTACTATGAAGTGCTTGAAGAAAATGAAGAAGGCCAAATATTAAAATGCAAGAACTGTGGAAGAGTCTTAAATTTTTGTTCAGGGTGTACCACAGGCATTTTAAGGAGGCATATAACGTATTGTGTTGATGGTATTTATCCGCAAATTCGTCTTTAAGATATTTCAACAATTTATGTTATTTTAAAATTACACGTATTTATGCTTCATGTTTGTACTTTATTATTAATTTATTATGCATGGCAATTTAGTTTTACTATTGTTTTGTTATTTTACTTTTTGTCAAGCACTTTAATAATTAGATTTCTACATATATATTACATATATATTATTTATATAGCCATGATATGGTTTACAAGAAATTGCCTTAAACAAAATTTTTTTTTTAAAAAAAGCCCGGAAATAAAAAAGCCTGTTAGGCCCGCTAAGCCCACGAGCCCGACCTGTTTAGCCCAGGACCATATGAGCTTAGGCTCGTCACGGGTTGGTTCCTCCCGTTGAGTCCATGAAGCCCAACACCGTGAGTCCCGGGACCGCCAGAGCCCAGGCCCGTTAAGCCCGGCCCGTTTGGCCCATTTAGGCCCAGCCCCGGCCCAGAATATAGCATTACCGAGAATGCAACTTGTTATCGCTATTTTAATGTTTGATTATACTTTGGCTCCTTCGGTGGTGGAGGTATTGGTGTCGGTGCCACATCGTGCACCGTGAACATCTTTTTTGCCGCATGTTGTTCCTTGTAGACGGTTTTTATCCCGTCCTTCGTCGGGAATTTTATCATTTGATGGAGGGTGGATGGTACTGCTCTCATGCAGTGTATCTATGGCCTCTCGAACAAGATGTTGTATCTCATGTCTCCTTCGATGACATAGAGTTTGGCATTTTGGGTTGTGCCGACCACGTTGACTGGGAGGGTGATTTCCCCTTTCGTTGTTTCGCTCGCCATGTTGAATTCGTTGAGGACTCGAGAGGCGGGAACGGTTTGGTCAAGCAGTCCGAGCTGCTCTACCACCCTCGACCTGATGATATTGGCCGAGCTACCTGGATTTACAAGTACATATTTAATTTGAAATGTATTTACAAGGAAAGAGATTACCAGTGCGTCGTTGTGAGGCTGAGACAAGGTCTCAAAGTCCTCGTTGCTGAATGTGAGAGCATCCTCGGGTGTGTAACCTTGAGTTCGCTTTTCTCTGGTGATGGATATTTTTGTTCTTCTGATCATGGGTTCCTGTAGAGCATCGATGCCTCCCAAGATCATGTGGATGACATGTTGTGGCTCATTTGTTTCGTTCTTCTTGGTTGCCTCTCTTTCGTGAAACTTATTTTTGGATCGGTCACTGAGGAACTCTCGGAGGTGAGGATGACATGTTGCGGCTCATTTGTTTCGTTCTTCTTGGTCGCCTCTCTTTCCCGAAACTAATTTTTGGCCTGGTCGCTGAGGAACTCTCGGAGGTGACCTTTGCTGAGTAGTCGGGCTACTTCTTCCCGGAGTTGCCGGCAATCTTCTGATTGTACATGCCTTAGCCACCTGGTGTCTCTTATTTTACTGATAGTGCACACGATGTCTGAAACATCAACGTTGAAGTTGTATTCCGATAAGTGGGGCGCCTCTGTCAGCCCTGTATGCCTATCGAATCCAGCTCTGTTAGCAAGTCCCCGAGGATTCTGGCCTTAGTGCATCCTCCGATCATTGCGGGGTATGTTGCGCCTTGGGGCGTTTCTTCTATCTTCATTGTATGGTTGGTATCTTTCCTTGTTTGGCTTTGGCTCCTTTTGCCGGAAGCCTGCTAGGATATACCAAGCCCGAAGGGGCTCCTAGTTGGTCGTCTTCGGCCCTGATCTTTGACTGGTATCGATTGTGGACGTCCGACCAAGTCATGACGGGATACTAGACTAAGTTTTGATTAAGCTACTTCGAAGCTACCGAGCTTCGCTCGTTCAAACCTTGAGTGAAGGCCTGCACCGCCCAGTCATCGGAGACCAGTGGTAGTTCCATGCGTTCCATTTGAAAGCGAGATACGAACTCTCGCAACATCTTGTTCTCCCTTTGCTTGATCTTGAGGACGTCGTATTTCCTTGTAGCTACCTTGATAGCACCAGTATGTGCCCTTATGAAAGAATCTGCCAGCATGACAAATGAGTCTATAGAGTTAGGAGCTAGGTTGTGATACCACATCATGTCCCCTTTCGAGAGTGTTTCCCCGAACTTCTTCAGCAGTACGAACTCGATCTCGTCGTCCCTTAGGTCGTTGCCCTTCACTGCACAAGTGTAGGCAGTGACGTGCTCGTTGGGGTCCGAGGTTCCGTTATACTTTGGTAGCTCGAGCTTTCTGAACTTCTTTGGAATAGGTTTCGGGGCTACTTCCTGTGGGAATAGCTTTTGTACAAACTTATTTGAATCTACACCTTTCAAAATTGGGGGTGCGCCAGAAATTTGATCGACCCTAGAATTGTAGGTCTATACTTTCTTGTCGTTGGCTTCTATCTTCTTTTCGCCTAACTCAATCCTCTTTGTGAGGTCCTCGAGCATCTTTATGAGGGCGGGGTCGTCTTCCGACCCATTGTTACTTGATATTTCCGGTACCTGTTCGGCTGGGAAAGCCATTCCCGGTGCTACCGTGCTAGGAGTTTTCTAGTGACTTTGCAGCTGAGCAATCACCAGCTGTTGTGCCTGTAACATTTCAAAAATAACGTGAAGGCTAACCTCCCATTCTTCCCTAGATGGGGTTTTCTGAACTTCTTGTTGGTCTCCTTGGTGTACGCTCCTATTAGTGTGGGAGCTTATATCGAGGTGCTGGGCATCGCGTGAGACCGTATCTGCGAGGATCGGCTTTGGCATTACGGATAACTTGCATTATGGAGTGAACCAGCAAAAAAATAATCACTATTATTTTTAGCCCCTCGGTGGGCGCCAAACTCTTTACCTTGAAAATAGTAATTACAATTAAATTTGATTTGTAGTTCTAAAAATACGTGATCTATTTTTATGCTAGTTGTTTGGCAATAGATGCTAAATGAAAGACTTGAAAACAAAATAAGAGTTAGAAAACAAGGTGATAACCAAACCGACTGGTTAATAATCGGGGCCTCGGGGTCGAGTCTGATGTTCGGCTGGGAGCTATCGAGGGTGGATTAATAGTTATGATAGAATCAATGACGGTTCTTTATTGTCAATAATAAGCAATAAATGAAGAACAATAAATGAAACACAATGAATATAAGTAATAAATGCAAGTAATGAGATCAAGAGAATATGTTAGAGAGCAGAGAAAATGTTCTTGTGTATTCAATATTGAGCAACAGATGTCTACAAAATGGCAAGGATCCCTTTTATATATGATGGGAATCCTAGTATGGTACTAGTGCATTTATTACCAAGATATGATATTGATACAACTATTTAATGCCTCAGTACGTGCGCATGCCAACCTGCCAACTCCCATCAAGTGCCTAGGGAACTCCCCATTTTTCTATGGCCGCCATAGACCTGTATTGACTCTGAGTCAAGAATTTTAGAGACTCTATGAGATCGCACTTCGAGCCCTTCCTCGGGTTTTAAGAGGCACATCTTTGGAGCCCTGAAATGATCATAAAATCGATCCCTTGGATTTTACCGTATACAATAAGAGAATGATTTTTAGTTCAAACGAACCAAATAAAAGAAAGAAACTGTGTGTTTCTTATAGAGAGAGGGAGGAATGGTTTTTTTCCTGAACCTCTTTTTATTAACCGTGATTATGGTAATATCCTTAAAATCTATCTCTTATAAATGGGTATTGGATTGGGTCAGCCCACATAGAGAGACCCACGATCCAATATCCAACATCTTCCACTTCGCTCATGATGGGCTGACTCAAAACTAGTATCATTGGCAATAATACACGTAATTCATACAAACAAATAGTTCGTGTGACCTGCGAGCATCAAGAGCTATAACATGTTAAACCCATCAAGGTCGTACAAAGGCTCCACGTAAAAATTCAATTACGTATGGAAAGTATTCACTATTAACATGAGGATCGTATTACTTGCAATACCCCAGATATCATTTGCTACTCCAGTGACTATTTATCATATCCCTCATCCTCAAAAGAGGTAAACTCGAGTTCATGTATAACATTGTAACTACAATTACACTTGATACCCTCATGATAAGTGTAATGGTCGACCTGTGGATAAAAGTTAAATTACTTATTGTAGTTGGCTTCCCTTTCTACTCGAATCTATCCATTCCAAATCAACTGCTTTCCTAGACATACACTGCATTACCGAATCACCCATGGCTATTAGTGACACGCTAAAGTAGCAAAAATTATTAGCACTTCAAGAAATAGTAAAATGTCATAGGGTATTTCAATAAAAGTTAGTATAACTTTTTGGAATCTCACACAATGAAGAAGCAGGGATCATTCTTCTATTATCCCATTGGTCGCTAACACATGTAGTATGAAACACATGTTACAGTGTTCTCACCTTATACTGATGCGTGTGTCTCATTCTTTTACTCATTCAACACCGTACAAATCTTGATCTAGACACCTTAGATGTCTAACACGAGTTTCTCACTCCAATAACCCCCATCTCCAATTTCTTAGAGAAACTCGTATCTAGTTTACAAAACAAGTCATTAAGGATTATGAAATCCATAAGTCTGAACTCTAGTCAAGACCGACCATTCTATTCAAAAATATATATGACCTTCCATTAATCAAGGTTTTAATAGGTATTATCTCTGTACGTTCCTCGACGTCAGAGGTGATCGCTCATGTGAGAGAGCCGATCTCGCAACTTGTCCGACACACTTATATCCTTCAAAAGGATATCATCACATGCATACATAATATCAATAATAATTCATTGATGAGTATACGACAATAACCAAAATATTTTGCAATACACAAATACTAACATATCTTTTTCAAACCTAGAGCCTGACGAGCACAAAACTGGTGTATAAAAATTAAGATCGCTAGTCAAAGATAGTATAGTATTAAATCATCTCCACAATGATTGGTTTAAATAATGTTCTAATAAATCTTCTGCTTAACCTATCCAGGATAATAACTTTTGATTTATGTTATTATCGACTACTAATAAAACTAAGATTATCGATCGTAAGAACTAATGGCAATTTAATGACTAAATAGCAATGATTGAATATCAAGGTGAGAAGTACGGGTTGTGACAAGATATGTGATCACCTATTTTTCTGGGTAACTCTATGTTAAGTTCACTCTTAACTTCTATTGACTCCTTCGATTTCAACAGATGATTAGGCTATCATAGGGATTCAAATTCTTCTTCCGAATGAATGAAAGTTCCCTTAATCAAGCTAATAACAGGTCCTATGAACATATGCACAAATACAATGAATGAATGATATTTCAAAGAACACCTCTTGAATATTCTTCTAAACAAGGTTAATTGATAACTCTCTAAGCTCTTTCGATTACCTATGAGAGGCGTAAAATCGACCCAAACAATACGGCACAATGCGAATTGCAGCAACACTTCTTTTTTGATTTAAGTAAAACTACAATTAGCCTTGCAATTCAATTAATACCCATTCAATGAATTCGGGCAATTAACAAAGAATAAACCCAAAACAATAGTCAAAACACAACATCCGTCAATAACCCTAAGAAATATTACTCCATAGTGGAGAAGTTATTCATCACAAAAGTATTAGAAGAACAAGAAGACATTACAATTCCCAAATTCAAACCCACTTTCGTATTGAATGAATTGGATCAAGTATTTTGCGTCTCCATTACTTCCTTGCCTTCTTCTCTCCCAAAAACTGCTCTAAAAGTCAAGACACCCTGTTTTTAGACGAGCTAGGATTCATATAGGTCAAAAGGAGTCACCTCCGAAATTACAAAAATAGGCTTGAGAAAAGCTTCCGAAACTAGATGTGTGCGGCCGCGCACCTGGAGGTGTGATCGCACATATGGCCGCACACCTTGGTAGTGTACTGCTTCACTTGCATGCATAAGTGCGCGGTGGAAGGGTCTCATGCACGGTCGCGCACCTGGTTGAGCTTCCTGCTCACCTTTTCATTTCTCCCATTAAGTACACTATTGTACGTTAATCCCCGAACACGATCCCAACTTAATACCTGGGGTTTTACTCAGATTTCGAAGCTCCAAAATAGCTCGAATTAGCTCCACAACCACATCGTAACTCGGAGTCACTCCTACAAGGCAAAAAAATATACTCAGTGCAAAATAATACCATTTAAAGTTCAAACACTAGTAAAGTGCAATTAATGGCCAAAATACACAATTATAGCCTACCATCAACACTCCACACTTAAACCTTTGCTTGTCCTCGAGCAATCAAACTACACTTCACCTAAAATACGACCTTTTTCAACAACTCTCATGACTCATCACACCAAGACTCTTTAAAACAGATTAAGTACAATATTGTAACATCTTAACCTCAAGATTTGACTCAAAAGCACCACACATTATTTATAACCCGCTCACTCATTCTAACACAGAGGTTCAAGCATTACTTTCCTTCGTGAATCCAGTGCTCGTTGCCTATATTACAACCAATTAAAGTCTTACTTGATATTTGACTAAATGAGCTCAATTAGTAGAGCAGTACACTACGGGCAAGCCTATGATACATCTTTTTGTGGCATATAAATGTTGTTTCTGAGAGAGTGAATTCTTTTTATTTTGAATTCCTAATTGTTCTTAATGTCTATTATGTGTGGAACTACTCTCTATTTTTTTGTAGTAGCATACATTTGGATATAAGAGTGACTACACCTCTCTAAGCACTTTAATACATACACTTTAACATTCTAAACCCCACACTCCTGTCAAACCATAGCTCCACCTTTTATATTAATATACATTAACTCCATACTTCTCTAAGAACAATTGCATCAAGAGTTACCACTTATCAAAGAACATTTTGCACAACAATACAACAAAAAATTTTATTTTCTTTTTCAATTCATGTCACGACCCAAACCGATGGGCCGCGACGGGCACCTGGTACCTTACTCAACCAAGTACTAACATAACGTATCTTTCATGTCATACTATCATATAACTGAGCCGGCGAGGCTACCGTGAAATAGGTAGAATGCAATAGGTAATGCCAACTTATACATTAGCCATATGGGCCTCTAAGACTAAATAACCACTTGAACACTGAACATCGGCCGACAAGGCCATACAATCTTTTACGTATATGACATCTGTCTACAAGCCTCTAAGAATTCATAATTTTCATAAAGGTCAGGACAGAGTCCCGCTATACCAAACAATACACATCTAACTCATACTAACCAAACAAGCAACTCCGAAGCAAATGGAGTGCAATAACATCTTCCGCTGAGCTGATAGCCTACTTGGAGGGCTCTCGATCTGTCTATCGGGACTTGCGGACATGAAACACAACGTCCCCAAGCAAAAAGGGACGTTAGTATGAATAATGTACTGAGTATGTAAGGCACATAAATAGGTACATAACAGACATGGAGGAAATATAGAGTAAATGACTCCACCTGTAAGTCTGAATAATTTTGTAAATCATGAAATAATTATCGTATCATACATATGCGTATAAATGTCATGTCGTGCATAGGTACATATTTCATAACGTCATCAGCCTCTGAGGGCATCCCATCATATCATCTTGGTCACTGTGGGCAAAATCATCAACGTATACCAGCTGATCAGGTGGTGGTGCGTATACAACGCCATAACCTTTCCCATATCCTATACACACACACACACACACACACATATATATATACACACACATAAATACGCGTATATAATCAACATTTGGTCATGGGTCAATGTACATGAATACAATGCATGAAAAGTACGTTAATAAAATCTCGTGGAGTGTCATAAGACCATTATGCCTTTGAATAATATCATGAAGTAAAATTTTTTAACATACGTATTTTTCTGAGACCCATGAACAAATGATAGAATAATATGACACATGGAGAATCAAGAACATAAGCATCTCTAGCATTTCTATGAATAGAGTTATTTATAAAGGTTGTGCATTTGCACGTTTCGTTTGCATCGTATGAATTATGCCAAAATAAAGAAGGGATAACATTAACATACTTGAAGTAGGGAAAAATCCGTATGATATACTTGGAAAAGGTTACACCGTATTCCTTTAGAATCGCAAAATCTCACGTTGCTACGGTGCTAAGATATCTTGTTGGAATTTTTTTTGTTTCAAGATTAATATCCATTCTTGTGTAATCTTTCGTTCTTATTGGAGTGTAATCTTCTATTCTTGCAATTGTTTGGAATTAGGAAGAAGCTTAATAAAGACCACAAATCAACCATTTAAGGTCTTGGTAGCTTGTACGTAAGTCACCTTACATTGAATATGGTGCAAAGTCATTTAAATCAAACATGCAAATGGCACTTAAGTGCCACCTTTCAACTTTTAACATGGGTCATTTTCTTTGAATATGTGGCTGCCACATCATGCTATACAATACTTATCCAATATATCCCCATTAATTAGGTAATGTCCCGTTACCCGGTAATTAACTAATTACCCGCATAATTAAGAATTTTCTCAACTTACTTAAAATATTACTTACTTTTCATATACCTTATATAATTTACTACCATGGTCATGTGGTACCTTGTATGGTACTAGTCCATAAATATCGGGTAATTTAGCTATTTTTTTCCAAAATGCCAAATTTCAATGAAATTCATTTTTTTCGACTTGCTTCCCCTCTCACCTTCACGAATTTACTCATCACTTGTTTGAAATAGCATAATCCTTATAATCTCCAAATAATCTTTCCCTTGAACTGATGTTAACGTCTTTACGATAAATTCAATGTACAATAATACAAGGTGCAACATCGTCGTAATTTAATACTGCAAAGCATAACATTACCATAATGTAATACTGCAGGGTGCAACATTGTCGTAACTTAATACTGTGAAGTGTAACATCATCATAATTTAATATTGTAGGGTGCAACATTATCTTAACTTAATACTGCAAAGTTTAATATCATCGTAATGTAATACTGCAAGGCATAACATCATCGTAATATAATACTGCAGGACGTAACATCATCATAATATTGCAGGGTGTAACAATTCAAGTGGCTCTTATTATTTTCGAAACAATGCACCTTTCTCCTTATTTCAATAGTTCCACTCAAATAGTTCTCCATGACCTTTGTTGCAGTGCGATTTCCACCATAGTGTCCTCCAGCTGCTCCATTATGGTAGTGAGACAGAGTGCTTGCCATCTCTCCACCAGGCACACATCTTTGAATAACACCATCCGCACACAGCTTAAACAACAAAGGGTCATTCCAAAAATAACCTTTTACCTCACTTTGCAGCTTCTTTCTGATCGGAGGTCAAGTCGTATGGCAGTTACCCACTAGCCAAGAAGTTGGCTATGTCGCCTAACCATGGTGGTCTATCAGAGACTACTGCAATGGAACAAATCTAATCATCTAGGAACTCTTCCCGAATGTCCACCGCTTCAACAGGTGGTTTCTCCAATTGTGACATGTGGTCAGCCACTTGATTTTTGTGCCCTTCCTGTCTTTGATTTCTAGATCAAATTCTTACAACAATAATACCCACCACATCATATGCGATTTGGACTCTCTCTTACTCGCAAATAGTTCGGTGCTGAGTGATCGGTATGCACTATTACCTTGCTTCCCAACAAATAGGATCTGAACTTGTCAAAAGCAAAGACTACTGTAAAGAACTCCTTCTCTGTAGTAACATAGTTCACCTGAGCATCATTCAAGGTCCAGCTTGCATAGTAAATGGCTCTCCTCTACCCCAGCATTGCTCCTACTGTCATACATTATCTCAAAAGGCTCACTCCAGTTAGGAGTCACCATTATGGGGGCACTCACTAGCTTTTCCTTGATCAGTTCGAATGCTCTGAGACACTCCACATCAAATACAAATTTCATATCCTTGGCAAGTAATTCAGTTAAGGGCTTGGTAATGCTAGAAAAATTCTTAATAAACCTTCTATAGAAACCGGCATGCCCCAAAAAACTTCTTATGCTCTTCACTGAATTCGGTGGGGGGAGCTTGACTATCACATCTACTTTAGATCTATCAACCTCAATACCTTCAACTGTGACCTTATGGCCCAAGACTATCCCCTACTTAACCATGAAGTGACATTTTTCTCAGTTAAGTACTAGGTGAGTGTCCTCACATTGTTTCAGAACAAGTTCGAGGTTCCTCAAGCAATATTCAAAGTCATATCCAAATAGAGTAAAGTCATCCATGAACACCTCCAGACACTTCCAATTCAAATCTAAAATTATTGACATCATGCACCTCTGGAAAGTATCTGGTGCCTTGCATAGTTCGAAAGGCATTCTCCGGTATGCAAAAATTCCGGACGGGCATGTAAAGGTGGTTTTCTCAACATCTTCGGGATAAATGGGTATTTGATTATACCCTACATATCCATGTAAAAAAGTAGTAATATAAGCGCCCCACTACTTCCTCCACCATCTGATCAATGAACGGAAGAGGGAAGTGATCCTTCCTTGTTGCATCATTTAATTGCCGGTAATCTATGCACATTCTCCACCCAGTAACTGTTTTGGTAGGAATTAGTTCGTTGTCCTCATTTTTTAGCACCATCATGCCCCCTTTTTTTGGGCACAACCTGTAGGGGGCTAATCCATTGATTGTCAGAGATGGAAAATATTATACCTGCATCCAGCAATTTGAGTATCTCTTTCTGCACCACCTCTTTAAGATTTTTGTTCAATTTGCACTGAGGCTGCACCACTGGTGTACTCCCTTCTTCTAATAGGATCTTGTGCATGCAGATTGCGGGGCTGATCCCCTGAATATTGGCTATACTCCAACCAATTGCCTTTTTATCCTTCTGTAGTAACTCCACAAGAATGTGTTCATGTTCACCTATCAAATCAACACCAACAATTACGGGAAAATTGTTAGTCTCCAAAAAGCATATTTCAAATGTGTCGGAGGTACTTTCAATTCCAGCTTCGGCTTGCTCTTTTCTTTCTCGAATTCTTCTTCATCTACCACCCGTTCTCTTACTTCCTTTTTGATCTCAGGATCTTCATCCTCTGTTGTGCTTGATTAACTAATGCGTCTCTCTAGTGAATCACCTACAATCTTATCCATCTTGTGTTGTTCATCTAACTCTCCCACCACATCTAGTTTGAGATAAGTATAGGCAGATGCCTCATCACATGGGTATTTCATCATTCTCTTCATTTGAAACACCACTTTTTTGTTTCCCACTCATAGCATGAGTTGCCCCTTATATATATATCAAGAATAGCCCGGCAAGTGCAAAGGAATGTTCTCCCTAGGATTAGAGGTACATCTTATTCACTTCCATTCTACCACGTTGAAGTCTACTAGGAATATAAATTTGTCTACCCTTACTAGAATGTCCTCAATTATGCCCCCCGGTATGATCACGGTCTGATCATCTAGTTACAAGGATACCAGCATATATTTGATCACTCCTAGCTCTCCTTCTAATTTCTTGAACATTGATAATGGTATCAAGTTAATAGATGCACCTGAATCGCACAAGGCTTTGTCAAAATTTTCGCTACCCAACGAGTAAGGTATAATGTTTTTAAACTGCCAGGATCCCCACACTTCTAAGGAATTTTGTTCTGTAGAATGGCATTGTAGTGGGCATTGAGTTCGACCACTTTCGTTTCCTTGAGCTTCCTTTTGCTTGAAAGGATTTCCTTCAGATATTTTGCATAGGTCAACATCTGTGTGAGAACCTCCGTGAACGGGATGTTCACATACAACTGCTTCAGTATCTCCAAGAATTTTCCAAAGCATTTGTCTAATTTCTCCCGCTTCATCTTTTGATAAAAAAGTAATAATGACATGTGCTTGCTTTCCTCAATTGCGCTGCTCACCTTTTGCTTATCAACCTCCTTGCTGCTAACATTCTCATTGGGTAGAGATTCACCAATTTTCTATTCTTCAACTATCTTGGTTGAGTTGATCTCCTTCTCATCCCTTGGTTTTGCCTTGGTCTCTGCCAATGTTTTCCCACTCTTGAGAGACACGGCTTTGATTGTCTCTTTTGGATTCTTTTTAGTGTCTGCCAGCAAAATCCCCGGTGCACTTTCTGACAACAATGTTGCAAGCTTCCCCATTTGTCTTTCCAAATTCCTGATGGCTATGTTTTGCTCCCGGATTCTCAATTTTCTTATCAGATTTATTTATAAATGCCTTCATTAGATCTACTAAACTTGAGTTGTTGGGCTACAGAGGTTTGTATGGTTGGCTCTGTTGAGTTTGGAAACTAGGAGGTCCTCGCACTGGTGCTTTGGGATTTTACTGCTACCATGAGTTCAAACTACCAGTTGAAGAACTCCATGAGAACCCTAAATGTCTCTGTCCCATAAAACTGAAATTACCACCTCCTTGGTAGTTGCCTCAACATTGTGGGGAACTTCACTAGAGGCAACCACCAAGGAAGTGGTAATTTCAATTCTATGGGACAGAGACATCCAAATTTCTCATGGAGTTCTTTAACTGGTAGTTTGAATTCATGGCAACAACAAAATCCCAGAGCACCAGTGCAAGAACCTCCTGGTTTCCAAACTCAACAGAGGCAACCATACCAACCTCCAAAGCCCAACAACTCAAGTTCAAACGATCTAATGAAGGCATTTATAAATAAATCTGATGGGAAACTTAAGACTCAAGGGACCACTATCAGGGAGCAAGGCACAACCATCCAAAATTTGGAAAGACAAATGGGGCAACTTGCAACATTATTGTCATAAAGATCACCGTGGACTTTGCCGGCAGACACTGAAAAGAATCCAAAAGAGACAATCAAAGATATGTCTCGTAGGAGTGTGAAAACATTATCAGATCCCAAGGCATAACCAAGGGATGAAAAGAAAATCAACTCAACCAAGATAGCTGAAGAATAGAAAATTGGAGAATCTCTACCCGAGGAGAACGTTAGCAGTAAGGAGGTTGATAAGCAGAAGGTGAGCAACGCAGTTGGGGAAAGCAAGCACATGCCATTGTTACCTTTTTCTCAAAAAATGAAGTGGGAAAAATTAGACAAAGGCTTTGGGAAATTCTTGGAGATGCTGAAATAATTGTATGTGAACATCCCGTTCATAGAGGTGATCACACAGATGCCTGCCTATGCAAAATTTTTGAAGGAAATCCTTTCAAGCAAAAAGAAGCTCAAGGAAATAAAAGTGGTCAAACTCAATGCCCACTGTAATGCTATTCTACAGAACAAAATTCCTAAGAAGTGTGGGGATCCTGGCAGTTTCACTATACCTTACTCGTTGGGTAGCAAAAATTTTGACAAAGCCTTGTGCGATTCAGGTGCACCCATTAACTTGATACCGTTATCAATGTTCAAGAAATTAGAAGGAGAGATAGGAGTGATCAAATCTATGCCAATATCCTTGCAACTGGCTGAGCAGACCACAATCATACCAGAGGGCATAATTGAGGACATTCTAGTAAGGGTAGACAAATTTATTTTCCCAATACACTTCATTATGGTAGATATGGAAGTGAATAAAGAGGTACCTATAATCTTGGGAAGACCATTCCTTTACACTGGCGGGTCTATTCTTGATATATATGAGGGAAAACTTATGCTACAAGTGGGAAATGAGAAAGTGGTATTTCAAATGAAGAGAATAATGAAATACCCATGTGATGAGGCATATGGCTATGCTTGTCTCAAACTAGATGTGGTGGGAGTGTTAGCTGAACAACACAAGCTGGATAAACTGGTAGGTGATTCACTAGAAAGATGCATTAGTCACTTAAGCAAAATAGAGGATGAAGATCCAGAGATCAAAAAGGAAGTTGAGGCACTAAAAGATGAGAACCGGGTGGTAGACGAAGAATAATTTGAGAAATAAAAGAGCAAGCAGAAGTTGCAATTGAAAGGTTCTCTCGACATATTCAAAATATGCTTTTTTGGAGACTAACAATTTTCCTATAATTGTTGTTGCTGATTTGACATATGAACAAGAACACATGCTTGTGGAGTTACTATGGAAGCATTAAAATGCAATCGATTGGAGTATAGCCGATATTTAGGGAATCAACCCTGCAATCTGCATGCACAAGATCCTATTAGAAGAAGGGATCAAACCAGTGGTGTAGCCACATTGCAAATTGAACAAAAATCTTGAGAAAGTGGTGCAAAAAGAGATACTCAAATTGCTGGATGCAGGTATAATATATTCCATCTCTTACAGTCAATGGATTAGCCCTGTACAGGTTGTGCCGAAAAATGGGAGCATGACCGTGGTAAAAAATGAGGACAACAAGCTAATTCCTACCAGAACAGTTACTAGGTAGAGGATGTGCTTCTATTACCGGAGATTAAATGATTCAACAAGGAAGGATCACTTCCCTTTTCCTTTTTATTGATCAGATATTGGAGAAGGTGGTGGGGCGCGGGTGTCATTGCTTCTTAGATAGATATTCATGGTACAATCAAATACCTATTTCTCCCGAGGATGTTGAGAAAACTACCTTTACATGCCCATCCGGAATCTTTGCATACTGTAGAATCCCTTTCGGACTATGCAACGCACCAGCTACTTTCCAGAAATGCATGATATCAATATTTTAAGATTTGAACGGGAAGTGTCTAGAGGTGTTCATGCATGACTTTACTCTATTTGGAGATGACTTTGAATATTGATTGAGTAACCTCAAACTTGTTCTGAAACGATGTGAGGACACTCACCTAGTACTCAACTGGGAAAAATGTCACTTCATGGTTGGGGGGGGGGGCGAAGGAGGGAATAGTCATGGGCCATAAAGTCACAGCTGAAGGTATTGAAGTCGATAAAGCTAAAGTAGATGTGATAGCCAAGCTCCCACTACCAACCTCAGTGAAGAGCATCAGAAGGTTTTTGGGGCATGCCAGTTTCTATAGAAGGTTCATTAAAAAAAATTCCAGCATCACCAAGCTCGTAACTGCATTACTTTCCAAAGATGTGAAATTTGTATTCGATGTGGAGTGTCTCAGACCATTCTAATTGATCAAGTAAAAGCTAGTGAGTACCCCCATAATGGTGTCTCCTAACCGGAGTGAGCTTTTTGAGATAATGTGCGATGCCAGTGATGTGGCAGTAGGAGCAGTGCTGGGGCAGAGGAGAGATAAACTGTTCTAACCCATTTACTATGCAAGCCGGACCTTGAATGATTCTTAGGTGAACTACGCTACCACGAAGAAGGAGTTCTTTGCAGTAGTCTTTCCTTTTGACAAGTTCATATCTTATTTAGTGGGAAGCAAGGTAATAGTGCATACTGATCACTCAGCACTGAAATATTTGCTGAGTAAGAGAGAGTCCAAATCGCGTTTGATGCGGTGTGTCTTGTTGCTGCAAGAATTTGATCTAGAAATCAAGGATAGGAAAGGCACAGAAAATCAAGTGGCTGACCACCTGTTGCGATTGGAGAAACCACATGTTGAAGCAGTGGACATTCGGAAAGAGTTCCCAGATGAGTAGATTTTTTCCATTGCATTAATATTTGATAGACCACCATAGTTCACCGACATAGCCAACTTCTTGGCTAGTGAGTGGTTGCCACACGACTTGACCTCCGATCAGAAAAAGAAGTTGCAAAGTGAGGTAAAATGTTATTCTTGGAATGACCCTTTTATTGTTTAAGTTGTGTGCAGATGGTTGATTCGAAGATGTGTGCCTGATGGAGAGATGGCAAACATTTTGTCTCACTGCCATGATGGAGCAGTTGGAGGACACTATGGTGGAAATCGTACTGCAACAAAGGTCATGGAAGCTGGTTTCTTTTATCCTACTTTGTACAATGATGCACGAGCTTTTATAGCTACATGTGACAAGTGTCAATGGGAGGTAATATTAGTAAGAGGGAAAAAATGCCTCTCAACTCCATTCTGGTATGTGAAATTTTTGACATTTGGGGCATTGACTTCATTCCAATCATCACATTCTTATGAGTATTTCCTAGTAGCCATTGACTATATCTCTAAGTGGGTCGAAGCAATCCTTACTAGGATTAATGATGCTCAGGTGGTGTATGAGTTCTTATGGAAGAACATCCTTACCCTCTTTGGGATGCCTCACGTGATTATCAGTGACAATGGGTCACACTTTTTGAATAGTGCAGCTTTGTCCAAGTATTGGGTCACACACAATACAAGAACCCCGTACCATGCCCAAACTAGTGGGCAAGTTGAAGTGGCTAAACATGAACTTAAAAGAATTCTTGAAAAGATGGTTAGTGCTTATCGTAAAGATTGGTTTATAAATTTGGAGGAAGCTCTATGGGCGTAAAGGACTGCATTCAAAATAACCATAAGGTGTTCACCGTTCAAACTAGTGATGGAAAATCGTGTCACTTACCTGTTGAGATAGAATATAAAGCATATTGGGCAATTAAGATGCTTAATCTTGATCTTAGTCTTGCCGATGAACACAGGTTGGCGCAGATGAATGCATTGGAGGAGTTTAGACTGGACGCGTATGAAAATGCACAGATTTTCAAGGAAAAGACTAAAATGTGGCATGATCGCCTAATTAAGCGAAAGGAGTTTCATGAAGGGGACAAAGTCTTACTATACAATAGTAGACTCAGATTGTTCCCCAGAAAAGTAAAGTCTAGATGGACGAGACTGTATGTGGTAAAACATGTATCACCATATGGAGCAATTGAGATTCAAAACCAGGACGAAATAGAAAGTTTCAAAGTGAATGGGCACAGGCTAAATCATATCTTATTGGAGAATTTGCTCAGCAATCCTCGAGCATCAAAATTAGTTGAGGATGCCCAGTTGAGTCAAGCTAACGACTATTACTCAGAACTACTTCTAACTCTTCTATTAGTAAGATTTTTCACTTTGTTTATAGCAAAATAGATAGAAATTATAGTATATTATGATGTGGTAGGTGATCTCGCTCAAGATCACACCTCAATTCAAGGTTATGAAATAGTCGATTGTAATAGTAATACCCAATAAGGAGTCGGGGTCGAATTCCACAAGGAGCTATACGTGGGATGTAGGAGTATAGATTGCAATGTATGAGTATGAACTATCTCAAGTTACACTTTCACAAATTGGTGTTTGTTCTATGTCTATTCTAATATAAGATTACAAGATTAAGAAATGAAACTAAGAAATTGTTTTTTGTTGTTGTTTTTCAAATGATATAAAAAGCCTAGGGATATGACCTTTACCTAGGTGTTTGCCTAACGGAGTTGTAGATTTTAAAGCTTGTTTTATTGGTCGGGGTGTATTATAGCTATCAACACTTGAGTACCCCACTCAACACCTCTTGGTCAGAAAGTAATTTTGCCCAATTTTGCTTTCTCATGTCCAAATGTGTATTGAACAAAGTGGATGATACAAAACTCAAATCGGATCTTACTATCTCTAGGTCCAACCATTTAATCGGGACTATCAATCTCTTGATTTACCCAATTTCTTATTAGTTTTCCTAGACTAAGTCTCTCTTTCTCAAGTAGAGACCAAATCAAATAGTCATGAACTAATATTTGCAACAATTAGTTCTACAATTAAAAGCAAGAATAAGGCCAAACAATAAACACCCAACCATAAACAAGCAATAAATCAAACACCCATTAAGATTACACTCTAGGGTGAAAATCTATCTACTCATGCTTAAGATAGAAGAAATAGAAGAAGAAATGATAATTAAACCCATATTTATAAATTAAAAGGATGAAATCAATATTCAAAAAGCTCAAAATAACAAAAACTACTAAAAAGGGTAAAGAAAACCGTCTAGTGTAGCTGCTGATGTCAAAACTTGACCTAAAAAAGTAAAACTCTTCTATTTATACAGGGCTGGAATTTTCGAACAAAAATGCCCTTTTAGAGGTTCTGCGGCCGCACAATTGCATGTGCGGTCCGCACTTTGCTTCAGCCTAACAGGATTGGAAACGCGGCCGCATAATTATGAACTGCGGTCACACATCTCTCTTTCTGCGGCCTGCCATATTTCTGAGTGTGGCCGCACGTTGCTCTTATGCGGACCGCACAAATATAACTGCAGCCGTGAAACTGATCGTCTGCTGCCGCACAATAATTGTGCGGTCCACACTTCTGTAGAACTTCAGAGGCAGGTTCTATGAACTTTTGCTCTTGCCCAGTTTCTGTGGCCGCACATGTCATGTGCAGACCGCATTTTGCACAGGTCTCTTATATGAGTTTCTTCACAATCTGCGGTCCGCAATTCTGAGCTTCTGTGCCTGTTTTTGTCCTTGATTTCATACCACTCCTTCTTGAGTTGGATTTCATCTCGGGGGATCATTTTTCAAATTTATCAACTCCCCCAAAATTAAGCTTTTGCTTGTCCTCAGTCAAATAAGGTAATTCTCACCTCCACAAGTTAAGAGCTATTTTAGCTAATCAAAGATGTATCAATCACACATCAATTGGGACCAACAATTACCCACAACACTTATGAATTATCAACAAGGCAACGAGTTGAACTTTTAAGCACAAATAGTTCTAATGTGACAATTGAGCATCAAGAGTTAACTTTATTTATCAAGGAAGCTCGCTCTTTCATGTCGGTCATTGTGGATCCCAAACTACTCCTCCTCTACTCTCCGTTAGCATATCTCAATTAAGAATGTAGCAAGAAATTCAAAGATTTGTGAAAGGTTCTCTCGTCTCTCTCAAAAGAATGTCACAAGTACGACTATATGTACCATATGCTTGCCCCTCATGTAGATCACCACTAATGTAAGCTCACTCGTCTTGAAATCACATAGGGCTTTTTTGGAATGCAGTGAAGGCTTTTGGACTAATGTTGGATATGTTATGATAGAACAGGTTCATCTTTCCTTAAACACTCCATTTTCTCTTATCGACTCATGTTTTGCCAACTCTTTGAGGCATTTTCTTTTCCTTAGGGGAACTAGAGAGACTTAACATCACTCTTTTTTGGTCATGATAACCATTTTCTCTTTCTTTGCTTTCTCCATGCTTTGCATCATTACTTTTCTTTGAATCCCTTCAACTCTTCAACTTATTCACTTTCTTTTTGCATTTTCTTTTTTGTTCTTTCTTTCTTTTTCTTGCCTTTCCTTCTCTTCATTTCTTTTCTTTTTTTGTGCCTGTTGATACCCAATTTTTCCCTAAGTATTTTTTACACTCAAAATACTTTCAAAATAACATATATGTGCATACATAAGCATGCCCAAGTATTTTGATATTTTTCCCAAATTTTAAGGATTTTTCAAAATCAATTTATTGTCTATTTTAGCAGTGCAAAATCCAATAATTATTTCCAAAATTATCATTTTGGTGAATAATTTATTTATTTATCATATTTATACCAAAATATAATTAAGGTGATTTTTGCATATTTTTACAAATTTATTTGGTATTTTTAAAGCTAATTTGCATATAATTGCAATTATAGCTCATGTTTCGATTAATAGTATTTTTATAATTGCAAAATCAGTTCTAGTATTTTTGTATTACTAATGGTTTCAGTACTTTTAATTTTCTTTTAAAATCATTTCCATTATTTTTATAAAATTAAGAGGGAGAAATTGGCTATTTAATACATAACCTATTATTATTGCAATTTTAGCCCCAATTGTAACCCACCCCATCAGATTTTTAATTAACCCAATACTCAATCCAAATCCGCCCAGCCCAATCTCCGAATAACTCGGCCCAGCTTCGATTTAATCTGAGCCATTGATCAAATGAGATCAACGGCCCAGATTTCGTTTCCTTAATTAAATTCTAACTACCCCCTGACCCCTCATTTCATCAAGATCGGTCTATCTCTCTACTTGGTCTCTTCCTCTCCTCCTTCTCTCTACAACCTTCTGGTTCTTCTCCGATGGCCTTCACCATCTATCCGGCCACCTCCAGCCTCACCTCTTTCGACCACTAGCCGCCGTGAAACCTTATCTCGCTGATTCCCTCTATCTTGGAGACCCCAGGAGCCTCCACCATACGATATGGTCACTGAAAGCTTTGCCTGGTTTGTCTTCGGCCTTTCTCGGATGGGTTTTGATCCGATGGTGCTATGAACACCATTATTGTTGAGTTTCACAGCCAGGTTTCTCCTACTTCTCACTGGTTTCTTATGAAACCCTAATCTCTACCCAGACCTCTTAAATCTTTGTATTTTGTAAACGATTTTAACTCACACCTTTATGTTTTACACTACTCTCTACTTGATCTTTACGATTGCTCAAGTTTTAAACATTTTGTTCCCTTTTTTTTCAAACTAGGGTTTCTGAACCCCTTTTCGAAATCACTTTATCTTCTGATTTTGAGTACTATATGTTTGTGTTTATTTTATTTGCTTGTTTGTGTGATCTACTGGGTTATTCTCCGAGTTCTATGCTTTAATTTTGTTGTTAGGGTTCCAACCTTCTACTGTTTCTGTGATTTCTTGCTTAGGGTTCTCTGATTTTCGTGCCTATTGTGTTTAATAAGTCTAATTATTCATTGTTTAACAAATATTATGCTGATTCTGTGCATCTCTTCGAATCCCTAATTTTGTATATGTTTTCCTTAGAAGTTTTTCACTGATTTTGAATCACTTCTTTATTTGTGAGATGCTTTCCTTACGTAGAACTAATTCCTTGTGATTTTAGTCTCATCCGTGATTCTTTGACTAATTTTTAGAGTTAATTTATATTTTTACCATATTTATGCGCATAAACATACTTTCAAATATTCAGTATATATTTTCCTTACTTGAAATATTACGTATTTGGCCCTTATTATATGTTACATGCTTTACTACTCCTATTATGGTAGATTCAGTAGTCTAAGGGATTCTTTCCTTATCTGATATAACTTGTACCCATTCGAATCATGACTCCCTAATTAAAAGGAGTTTGGTCCTGTGATTGATTCCAATTGGTATTGCTTCTATAATTGTGTACTTGCTACCCTATTCTTTACTTGTTTTAAAAAATATAAATACTCTACCCCCTGTTTAGCATAACAGACGAACAACCACACTGTTCTGAACTCTCTCTTACACACACAATCATACTCACTGTTCTTTCTTACAGTCCTACACATTCTCACTCGCTTCTCTTATTGACTACTGGTTACCTAGTCGGCTAAAAGCCAAGACTGAGTAACTTGTTACTCTACTATTTTATTGCTCTATACATTGCTTCTCTCTTGGTCTGCACACTACTGCTCTACTTCCCTGCACACTACTGCTCTATTATCCCACTCTTGACTGGTATGTCTGCTATTTGATTTACAGCTTCCAAAACAACATGTTTTTATGCATATTGCACTTTCTCTTATTTCTTTTATGCTTCTACTTATGGTTCTGCTGTTTTCATTGCAATTAGTGTGCCTTTTTGCTAGTTCATTGATATGATTACCCTTCCTTTAATTCAGCATGTCTACTGCTTCCCTTACTTGTTTAATACAGTTCTTCCTTACCCCTAACCCCAGTACATTATTAGCATATATTCACGACCCTTCCTAGCTACTAAATAATCCTGAACCTATTCCATGAGCACTTTGGGATGAAATGTGTTATGACTATTTAAGTTCCGAAATGTTTTCTTTGATGTCTACGTATGTGCAACTATGCTCTTACATGTGAACTACTTGTCCCCATTTCCCCTTTCCTCTGTTTGTGTTTGCTTCCCTGAACTATGTGTGATATTTTAGTTCTGAGATTGTCCTACTCACCTTCTTACAAAACTGTCACATTCTTCTATTGTTTTTCTTTCAAGAACTGATTCTATGTGGATCCCTTTTAAACTATTTTTTTTCTCAACTCAATTTCCTTAAAACTATATCACGCACTCTCACTACTCTTAGAGATTAGGTTCTACCCCCCTTCGTGTAAGCATTGCATTGGGTACCTCTGAGTACTCACTGAACTTTGATGCACAAGGCTGGTAATTCCACACTGCACTTGTTCAACATTTTTTGGTAAATGTTTGGGTGCTGGTATTTGCCAGGGACTCAATGGGGCCTTAGGGAGCTTTGCTGCACCCAGACCATGACAAAGGCTGTGAAACTCGAAAGGAGTGAGGTTGGAAGATTGGGCCTGGCTGAAGGCTCCCTATAGAATAACTTCTTATTTTTTATTCTTTATTACTGTAATTCGGCTATATTTGGTTTGTAATAATTTGTAAACGAATGATTGGGGTCGAATAGTGAATATGGGAGGGGTTATGCATGCTTAGTTCAAGTAATGGGTAAAAAACATGCTTATAGGACTTTATTTACCTACTTGCGCAATATATATCATGTATAGGACATGCATCTCACATATTAGTAATCCTGCTTTAGGCTCTTTACTTTCAGTCTGTTATTATACTCATTTCGTAATCACGATTAGTTAATAACCAACAAGTAACTGTTATAAAATTACTATTGCATTCTCATTAGCATTTAGAGACCATGTTTTAGGAGCTTCTATGTGCATTAAACATCCTGTTACTTAGGGTTTTTATTTTTTTCTGAGTTGCAATTGTTGAACGCCTCACCAGTATGTTTAATCTAATAATACAAGTTTGGTTAACCGCATCCTTTTAAAACTGGAATTAATATGCATGTTCACCCCCTTTAAGGTAATTAGGCAATGCATACGATGCCTAGACAAACTTTAGGCCTAATAAGAATTGATTAATCATGTTTTACCTGTTTAAGACCAATCAGCCTCTTATAATTTTGAACTCTGCTGCTCCCATTCTTGCTGAAGTTCACTCTGTTTTTTTTAAAAAAAACTCCCGCTCTATCCGGAAATAAAATCTTGAAATTGTGCATCTATTTACTCTCACTGATTTTCTGATTCTTGTTCTATTATGTTTTCAAACTACTGGGTTACCATTCTCTGCCCAGAATCGTGCTATTTTAAATACTTGTCCCGCACCTCGTTAAGCTACTGTCACTACTTGATTTTCAAAAACCATGCTTTAACGATTTTTTTTATCTGTCGCTAAACTCAATTGCTGTTATCTATTCATGTTTTCTGAAAACTCCTATCTTTGAGACCTTAAATGTGTTTGAGACGTGCTGATTATATGTTTACTTGTGGAGGGATCTGTGAGCTTTTTATTTGCATTTGTGTTCCCTTTATGTGTAGTCCTACTTGTTATGTATGTCGCTTAGCATTTTGTCCTTTAAACCTAAGGGTTCAGCCTAGTCCTTACCTTGTAGGAATAGTGGTCCTAAATACCCTCTAGGATTTATAGGATTGGATGGGTAATAACATGCAATAAGTAACGATACCATTCCGCGCTTTAATACCTTAATGGGGTGAGATGAGTAGAATATGGATATGATGACCGGTGCGCTAATATCACGTGCGACCCCTCTTCTGAGGAGTGATTGTTGGATATTGCATTGAAGTGATCCATATTAATCATAAACCTAGGACCCCCTTCCCTTTATTTGCTTTCATCTCTTCTTGTAAAATTATTCAAATCCTTTTTCATAAATTTCTGCCCTCTCTACTTGCCTTCAAAAGTTTTCAACCTAATTGCAATGTTATATGCAAGTCCTTATTTGAGCCTTGATTGTTTACTTGTAAAGTCACAATTATAACATGGACGGGACCACACTAGTGGATCTTGAGGGGTGCCTAACATCTTCTCCTCGAGATAATTTCTATCCCTAACCCTAATCTCTGGTTTCTTCATCTTAAACTCTTCTAAAAAGTGTCCTAATGCACTATAATCATTAGGTGGCGACTCTTCAACTTCTAAACCCAATTCTCGAAAGGGAATAGAGTTGTCCTCCCAATGTCGTATACCAGATTTTGACCCGTAGAAAAAGGGGGCGTCGACAGCATGGCGACTCTGCTGGGGATTCTTTAGGCTTTTACCATTGCATGTTGCTTGTGACTTTACTGTCTCATTAATTGCTTTATTTACTATCTTTTATTCTTTCACTACGAAACTGACTTGACTCTTCATGTCTTTTCTTTCCTTTAACTGCTTTCCTTTACTGCTTTATTTCAATACTGTTGTAATTACTGCAATTATTGTAATCATTTATCTTATGAACGTGGAAATACATGTCAATTTGTTTCATTCTTGTAAACTGCATCTTCAACATCATATTCCACTCGTGCCAAACAAATACCATAGCAACGCTTATAATGAGTGGTTGCGCTCTTCCAATATTATCACCCTTTAAATTCGGCAAAGGCGTATTTGCGGTAAAACCAGTCGATAAGTGGTGCAGTCGACGGTTACGTGCCTTTCCCTCTTGAGTTGTCCGCTCAAGGGTACCTGTCTAATACCCCGATAGAAACCTTACTCTGTTTAACTGTGCATGCATCATGGTCAAACCTAGCCGAGTCAGTTATGTTGTCCACATAATGACTCATTAATATAGCCCTGTCCGAAGTCCACTGGGTTTCCTTGAAACCCAAACGGACGCCACCATATTCTGTACATTTATTTGGAGAACTTAATGCTTTTTATGCTGATTATTGGTATTAAATAGTCGAGTCCGGTGGGGGTGAGGTATTAACCCTTTTTGTTTTGCAGAAAATGAATGACAAAGTTCCTGACTTCGGTATGGTAAACATACCTTCACTCTTGCAGACTTGGTGGAGAAACCTCCCATCGAGCAACCAAATCAATGAATGGAAAGAGAGAGTCACCAAGGTTAGTGAGAAGCTAGAATACCTGGAGTACAGCTTGCTGGAATTGGAAGGGAAAGTGAGGAAAAGAGTCATCGACTGTCAAAATGCCGAGGAAGGCAAAAGAGAACGTCTAGCGATAGCATTTTTACTGGAAAATCTGCGTGAGCTGGAGGACTTGATCAACGAGAACATGCTACCTGAAGAAGGCCCTTCTGGGAACAAGTAGTTAGGAGTCTTCCTTTTCGCTTTTAATGTAATAAGGCCAATGGCCACTAGTGACATTTTACTTTCTGTTATTTAGTATCGTTTTGGATTCGTCTTATTTTTATCAATAAAATGAGGCATTTAGCATTATAAGTTCTCCAAATTAATTTGTCGCTAGGCCTACCTCAGGCACAACGAAGCACCCAAATTAGGACGCGATTTATATTCTTGCACAATGTGTTTAAATACTGCAACATTTTTCCTCATAATCTGCACTAACTTGTTACCTTGTTTTTTGTTTTTTTTTATTTTTTATTCCCCTCCCCAAAGGTTAGTTCGTGCATTCTGGCACTATCCATTGGAGCATCCGATACCTCACCTGGAGCAGATTTTCCAGCCGGCAGATACTATATATGGGTCGGAGGAAGATAAAACATTGGCAGCCGTGAAGAATCTATTCTTGGATGATGATGATATGGATTGCTGTGTTATTTTCAAGGAGGAAAGGGAGGAAGGCCCTTCTATACAAGTTGTGAACCGAGGAGAGCGCCTCAGCAATTGGTCAATCAGAACCACCAGGGCCCGGAAAGCTTCGGAGTAGCAAGGCTAAACAAAAGCACCATGCATCACGTTTGTACCTTTTACTAGCTGATTTTATTTCTGCATTGTCTTTTAATTTTGAAAAGAGCTCTAATATTCAAAACAATTATGAATTCAATCGAAGCATTTCAGTTTATTATATATCTCTCTCTTATTATTTTTTCTATCATTCACTTTATTTTACACAACATTACTATTACTTGCCTTGACGATGAACCAACGATTGTGACTTGCAACTGTCACACCTCCTTTTTCCGCGCCCGCGGGGGCACAGGGGAGTTTTTTCCAATTAAAGGACAATCGAAACGGGATTTATTTATTTATTTCAGAGTCACCACTTGGGAGATTTAGGGTGTCCCAAGTCACCAATTTTAATCCCGAAGCGAGGAAAATGATGACTCCATATTACAGTCTGCGTACCAGAAATCTGGATAAGGAATTCTGTTAACCCGGGAGAAGGTGTTAGGCATTCCCGAGTTCTGTGGTTCTAGCACGGTCGCTCAACTGTTATATTCGGCTTGATTATCTGATTTTATACAAGTCTGAACTTATGTGCAAAATTTAACTTTTAACCGCTTTTATCATTTACTGTTTTTATCAAGAATTGCAACGTTGTGAAAATGTATCTCGAACCGCGTTACAATCAATGTACCCGTGGTCGTCGACACACTTTGACTCCGTTGAGATTTGGATTTGGGTCACATCAATGTGCACCCGAGTTTAAGGAAATTAAATTGTTAAAGGCGCGCCTAAAGCGACTAGCGTATTTATTTTGGGTAGGACCGTGGAATTTTACTAAATGGTCCATCCCGAAGTCTAAATAATTTTTAAAGCAAATATTTACTGAGGGCCCCGCAATTGTATTTTATTTGGCGAGGCTCATCTCATTCTTATTTTTTTTCAAAAATGAATTTGCAACATCATGGACACGCATCTCGAACCACATCACAATCAATGTACCCGTGATTAGAAACACATTTCGAATCCGTCGAGATTTGGATTTGGGTCACATAAATGTGCACCCGAGTTTAGGAAGGTAAGGTTTATTAAAGCGTGTCCTAAAGAGACTAACGTGTTGTTATTTTAGGAGGGTTGTGAGATTTGCTAAACAACCCGTCCTGGAAACTAAATGCTTCAATAATTTACATTTAACAAGGGCCCCGCATCTGCGTGTTTTGTTTATTTTCATCGAGGCTCATCTCGTTCTTATTTTAAAAGGATATCCTATAGCAACTACGTTTCTTGTCGTGTTCGTCTCTATCAATTGAAAACGGTGGATAGTCCTAATTAATTACATGCTTGCAAGTTGTTTGTAATGGAATTCGGAAATGCTTAACAACAAGTCGGGACCGAAGCTGCGTGCACAGTCGGCCAAACAAATAATCCTGGGCCCAAATCCAGCCCACGCGCGGTTGGCCAGACCTGGGCCACTGCTCGCTCGATGCGGGCCTGCCTGATCTGTCCTCGACCTGGGCTCGACCCTTGTGAGGTTGAGGAGTGCAGGCTTGCGCCGTTTATTTTAAGGCAATGGTTTGCCAATTATAGGGGGACAATTTATCAAAAGGACACAAAATTAACTAACATGGATAGTTCTATGTATTTAAAGACATGCTAACCTTATAAAACCTAAGATACAACCTACTGCATTGGGGACCCTTTTATCTATCAGCCTGGTATAGCAAAGCAGAAGAAGAAGGAGAATTGTCAGCTGAGGGGTATGCGGCAAATACAACAACAGCAGATAAACAGCAATAACACAACAACAATCCAACAACCACAAATGTTTTCCACAGCCCACCAACAACCACAAATGTTTTCCAGAACAAAGAAAACCAGCAAATAGTCGAGCACCAAATGAGCAATCCCAGGAAAGAGTGATGAAACAACAGCAATACCAGAGTATTCAATGCAACAACACCAACAGTTCAGCAATCACAAGCAGCTCAGTCAATGCAAACCACAGAACTTGTCCGAGACAGCTTGACCAATATGAACTCTTATACAACTTTTCAGACAGTGTTTGGTTACAGTGTTTACTGGAAATTAACTTATGTTTTCAGTCTTTTTCTTTAAACTCACAAGACCTCTCCTCAGACTAAAAATTTTCCAGCCTTTTGTTTTCTCTTTTTCTGAAGACTAAAAGTTCAGCCCTGTTTAAGTTCTCAAATGGCTTATTTATAAGCCAAAAACCAGTGCAGTTAAGCTGCCTTTTTTGCTGCAACTTGCAGCCTGCCCATACTCTTTAAAGCCCATGCCTAAGCATCTTTTGGTGTCAGCCCCCTTCATTCCCACGCCTGGTTTTGTTTAATCAGGAGTTATGGGCATCATTTTTTATTCAATTTAAGTCCCATACTCTTATGTCTTGTTCCCCATTGGCATTAATTTAATCCCAAATTAGTACCCTACTTGTCAGCTCATTTAAACTAATCATTTTTGTTCTTTGCAAACCCCAGACTACCCCTGTTAAACCCTGGTTATCACTGTCTTGACCCTTTGCAGCATCAGGGCATTTTTGAACTGATGAAAGTTCAAATTCAGGACTGCCTAGACTGAACCTTTCAGTCATTTTTCAATGCAAACAAACTATTTCAAACAATGCTGGGGCCTTCAATCAGTGGCAAAGTATCAATTAGTCATGCGACATTATTAGCTCGTTTGATTCATTAGTTATAGAAACTAATCAACGACATTTATCGAGTCGACTATACTAATTATAGCAGGTAATAATCAGTCGCTCACATAAACAATATGTTCAGGGACCTAAAGGGCATCAGACAATTTTGTGTTCAATTACTGGGAACCTATATAAGTTTATTCATTTGACGACTAATCTAATCGAACATGTTCATCACAGAATACATTCAAATCATACACAGAAAACAATTGACCAAATAAAAGGTCTTTACAGAGATGAAAGAAATCCAAAAAAAATAACAAAATAACAACCAAACACAAAGAGATATGCTGACAACTTATTTAGAAATAAAACAAAAGAAAGGAAAACTTACCAAAATGTTTAAATCAAACAGACCCAAATCTGATTCAACTTCGAATTTTTGAGGCCGAACAAACTTTAATCAGGGTGTTCTCACATGAGAACACCTTGATTAAGGTCTATTAAACCTCAAACCCATGTCAAAACTGGCCGGGTTCCCCAGGTGCATGTGTTTCAAGTTCTGGATTTCCAGATCTGGATTTTTAGGAGTTGTGGGTAGATTCGGACCAAACCAAGCTTGGTTTGGTCACGAGGAAGGTCAGGGGAGTGTCTGGTATGAAGATGGGATGGTTTGGCATAGATCCGGGTTCGACTCAAATCTTCAAATGAAGATTCGAGACGAACGAAAGTGATTCGAGGTTCGTGGTTAGTGGATTCGTGTTCAGGGGAGTGAGGGGGTCTTAGGGTGTTCAGGGGGTGGTCACCGGCGTTCGTGCCGCCGGGTTCTGGTGAAAGGGAAGCTAGGGCGGCTGCTAGGGTTTGGGGGGGGGCTTCAGTGTTTGGATGAAGACGATGAGTGGGGGGGGGGGGTTAGAATAGGGGGCGTGGGGTGTGATAGGAGGCTTATATACGGGGAGGCTGATTCAATCCTGGCCGTTGGATTGATTAAAATTGATGGCCAGGATTGGGGAGGCTAGACCATACGGTGCCGTTTGGTTAATCAAGGGGTCGGTCAAAAACGGGAATGGGTCGGGTCATGAGGGCTAATAAGGGCCATCGGATCAATGGAAATGAACGGCCCAGATTAACCGTCCCTGAAACGACGTCGTTTCAGGAGGTGCCTGGGCAGGCCTGGTCTGGACCGGACTTGTGCTGGTTTGGGCCCATTTTTTTTGTTTTATTTCCTGGGCCTAACCCGTTTTTCAATCCCTCTTTTTGTTTTCTGTTTTATTTTTTCTTTTAAAACAAAAAATGAAATAACAAACAATAAAATAATGAAATTAAAACCAACAACAATGCAACATTTTAACACAATTATCACAAAAATATTTCGGTAAGTTAACTAAAAGCCTAGAACGAATGATGCACATATATTTTTTGAATTTTCTTTTACTGACCGAATTACGGTTTAATCACCCTGACATGCATATTTTGTATTTTGTTTGTTAATGATTAAATGCAAAATGGACAGATCCACAAATGACTAACAACACATGTCACGAAAAACTCGAACAATTGTACAGCGAAATCATTTGTCACTATTTTTATTCTCTTTTGGAGCGATTGTTCGTAAAGCAAAAATCACGTGCTTACAGCTGCCCCTCTTTGCACGAAGACACGAAGGGTTTTCGCGCAAAGATAAGCGAGCGATTTTTGCCCGTCCGAATACTCCGTGTGAAGCATTTGTGAAAAAGATTTGACCGAACCTTTGCTTCAGAGGGTTCCTACATATCCTGGGCTGAAAACAGGAATCAGGTCAATGTAGTTCGGGAAATTTGGTAGCTGGGACTACCGTGTGACTGTAGTGCTTGTTGTTGTTGTTGTGCGTTGTTGTATGCTGATGTAGGATGCTACTGCTCAACCGATCTCCCTATTACATTGCTCAAAGGAAAACAAGAAGCTAAGCTAAACAGAGGATCCTGAAATCTCATCCATCTTCAACTTGTTCTTGTTGCCTTGCTTTTTTGTCGGCTACCACTTTCCTCCGATGCCTTTATCTTGTGACTTTGGGAGATGATGCTGGTCCTTTGCTGACGTTTGAATGCCAGTTTCATCACTTTGCTTGATCCGCTGGGGACACGACTTTCTTCTTTAAATTTTCCAATGGTTTCTTCAATGGTATGTTTCTTCATCAGCATCGTCATACTGGGCATGCTACAACGCTCCCAAACTGCTTCTTTTGAGATGCGTTCCTTTTTCCTTTTGAATTGCGCGCTTGCCTCTGCAGTTGTCTGCTTCTTGGTGCTGGGGATTTTATGGTTTCCTGCTTGGGGATCTTTGTTGTAACCTTCCGTCTTCAGGTGGGGCTACTGATTCCAAACTCTAGAGCTAAAAGTATTCCCGCGTTATACTGGTGGGCGACCTAGAACTTAAATGTATTCCCACATTATACTGGTGGGCGACCTAGAACTTAAATGTATTCCCGCATTATACTGGTGGGCGACCTAGAACTTAAAAATGTTCCCGCATTATACTGGTGGGCGACCTAGAACTTAAATGTATTCCCGCATTATACTGGTGGGCGACCTAGAACTTAAATGTATTCCCGCATTATACTGGTGGGCGACCTAGAATTTAAAAGTATTCCCGCATTATACTGGTGGGCGACCTAGAACTTAAATGTATTCCCGCATTATACTGGTGGGCGACCTAGAACTTAAAAGTATTCCCGCATTATACTGGTGGGCGACCTAGAACTTAAAAATGTTCCCGCATTATACTGGTGGGCGACCTAGAACTTAAATGTATTCCCGCATTATACTGGTGGGCGACCTAGAACTTAAATGTATTCCCGCATTATACTGGTGGGCGACCTAGAACTTAAATGTATTCCCGCATTATACTGGTGGGCGACCTAGAACTTAAAAATGTTCCCGCATTATACTGGTGGGCGACCTAGAACTTAAATGTATTCCCGCATTATACTGGTGGGCGACCTAGAACTTAAACGTATTCCCGCATTATACTGGTGGGCGACCTAGAATTTAAAAGTATTCCCGCATTATACTGGTGGGCGACCTAGAACTTAAATGTATTCCCGCATTATACTGGTGGGCGACCTAGAACTTAAAATTATTCCCGCATTATACTGGTGGGCGACCTAGAACTTAAAAGTATTCCCGCATTATACTGGTGGGCGACCTAGAACTTAAATGTATTCCCGCATTATACTGGTGGGCGACCTAGAACCTAAAAGTATTCCCGCATTATACTGGTGGGCGACCTAGAACTTAAAAGTATTCCCGCATTATACTGGTGGGCGACCTAGAACTTAAAATGTATTCCCGCATTATACTGGTGGGCGACCTAGAACTTAAAAGTATTCCCGCATTATACTGGTGGGCGACCTAGAACTTAAAAGTATTCCCGCATTATACTGGTGGGCGACCTAGAACTTAAAAGTATTCCCGCATTATACTGGTGGGCGACCTAGAACTTAAATGTATTCCCGCATTATACTGGTGGGCGACCTAGAACTTAAATGTATTCCCGCATTATACTGGTGGGCGACCTAGAACTTAAAAGTATTCCCGCATTATACTGGTGGGCGACCTAGAACTTAAATGTATTCCCGCATTATACTGGTGGGCGACCTAGAACTTAAATGTATTCCCGCATTATACTGGTGGGCGACCTAGAACTTAAAAGTATTCCCGCATTATACTGGTGGGCGACCTAGAACTTAAATGTATTCCCGCATTATACTGGTGGGCGACCTAGAACTTAAATGTATTCCCGCATTATACTGGTGGGCGACCTAGATATTAAATGTATTCCCGCATTATACTGGTGGGCGACCTAGAACTTAAAAGTATTGAAATTGTTTCCCCGTTCTTCCGAGAAAATTTTCGACAATCGGCAGAAAATTTTCTGCCCCGGTTTTTAGTGACTTCCATGGCGGTGCATCTTGCTGCCATCATCAATCCTTTGTTTTCCTGCAGCAGACAAAAGGATTTAATCAGTTTTAATCGTGGTGGTAGAGGGTGCCTTTCTGGCGAGCAATTTTTCTCTCTTCCCCTTTTCTTGCTCTTTGTCCCCATAATTGGTTGGCGGGCAAAGTTGCCTGTTGGGGGTCTCTAGCCTACTGGGGATTGGTTTTCAATTTATCCCCTTTTCTGCTTTCTTTTAAAACACATGATGTGGGAGTCTGCTTCTAACTCCCGAAACCACTCCCTTTTGGAGCTTACTTCTTTCAACATTTCCGAGCACAATCCCTGCATTGCCTGGGACCGGCCTTTAAGACTGTTTGTATTATCCTGCATTGGATGAATTCCCCTTTGGTTTCTGGTAGTAAGCTTTGAAAAATCCTTTCAAGACACATTTTAGGAAAAGAAATAAAGATATGGAAAAAAGAAAAACTTTCTGAACCAATATTTTGTGGGAGGAGACAATCCAAAGAACTTATCTGGAGGACACAACTGGTCCCCGTGATCCTGACGTGCACCATAGATTCCCGACCCAGTCTATTTGTATCAATCGATTTGTCCGACGGTCTGACTTGCTGGGGATGATAAATGGATGTTCATCTTGTTGCGAATGTGGTAGCTTTTGCTGCTCTATCTTGTCGCCTCCTAGTGCCCTTCGAGGGGTTTCCACTGATGAGACTCTCTCTTTTCTCTCATCTCCCGGCGCCTTATGGTGCCTGTGAGGGTTTTCACCAATAAGACTCTCTCATTTCATATCCCTCATCTTACATCGCCTCTCGGTGCCTGCGAAGGTTTTCACCGATGAGACTCTCTCATTTTATTTCTTTCGAGGAATCGGGGCGTTGTAGATACGACCCTCTCTTCTGGAGACTCCTTTGGCTATCAATTCATTCCCAGTCTTACGATCCTCTTCTTTGCTGGGGATTGGTGTATTATTCTCGGTCTTATTTACCTGACTCGACATATTTTGAACATTGATCGGGAGGTCTTTTGGACGTTGAATGTTGGTTCTGGTGTGGAGTTAAAGAAAGGCTATGAAAAAAATGAAAATAATTTGATGGGTGATGTGCTACATCTTTTGGAATCAAACCTTTGTTGGAATTTTAAAACATAATTTCTGCCCCAGGTTTCTTGCTTGGGGAATTTATTTTTTATACTTATGTTGCGCTATGTGCGTTACGCACGCTTTACGCACCCTATGTACATTATGCATCCTATATTCACTATGATGCATACTATGTACATTATGCATCCTATATTCACTATGATGCATACTATGACCGAGCCGTGAGGCGCCTACGTATCCTCTTTGAGGAATCAGGTCAAACGTAGTTCCCA